>NW_017205374.1:0-5304 GCF_001704415.2 Capra hircus
GTGCACGTGCATGCCCCACTCGAGACGAGGACTGACTCCCCTGGGGAGACTCCAGAAGTACCCAAGATCCATGTCAGCACTGGAGAGGAATCCTCAGGTTCCGGCACCGACTCCACACAAGATCTTAGGACCTGCATCGACGGGAGAGGAATCCGAGAGGCCTCGAGCAACTCGTATGGGGACTGGCCTTTCTGACGCCACCACAGCGGGTCCCTGAGGTTCCCGTCGTAAGTCGAGAGCACCTGCCGCAACTCGAGAAAATCCAGGAGGTTCTGCCCTCCAGGCGAGATGAGGCCCATTTCCGCTGAGGCGTCCTGAGGCTAATCACACCTAAACTCTGGAACTTCCAAAGGGTCCTTCACACCCTTACTGCAACTCAAGAAGTTCCTCGAAAAACCGGTCTCCACTCGAGAGGAAGCACGAGAGTCCCGCCCACATCCAGCGGAGACCCGTTTCCGCATCCTAGCTCGAGAGGAGGGATCCTTTCCCTGCGTGGTCGGAAAAAAATTCCCGGCGTTCCGCTCGCATCTCAAGAGGAGGCGCTCTCCACAGGAAAGTCGAGACGAACTCCAGTGTCATGTCAATATTCCCAGAGTCCTGCAGAAGTCTCAGTCCATTCCAGGGAAACTGTTTTCCCTGCACTGCCTCGACTTTCAAGTCGAGGATCGACGCACACCAAGGTGGCACGTGGGACAGCCCTGTGGGAAAGCCTCGTGGGAAAACCTTGTGGTAAAGCCTCGAGGGAAAGCCCCAGATCCCTTGATCCACGCCAAGGGAAGCGCGACACTGCTGCTACAGCTCGGAAGGAAAGCGCACGTGCATGTCCCCACTCGAGACGAGGACTGACTCCCCTGGGGAGACTCCAGAAGTACCCCAAGGTCCCTGTCAGCACTGCAGAGGAATCCTCAGGTTCCGGCACTGACTCCACACAAGGTTTTAGGCCCCAGCATCGACGGGAGCAGAAACCCGAGAGGTCCCCGAGCAACTCGCAAGGGGACTGGCCTTTCCTGAGGCCACCAGAGCGGGTCCCTGATGTCCCCGTCGTAAGTCGAGAGCACCTGCCGCAACTCGAGAAAATCCAGGAGGTTCTCCCCTCCATTCGAGATGAGGCCCATTTCCACTGAGGCGTCTTGAGGCTAATCACACCTAAACTCTGGAACTTCGAAAGGGTCCTTCACACCCTTGCTGCAACTCAAGAAGTTCCCCGACATACCCGACTCCACTCGAGAGGAAGCACGAGAGTCCCGCCCACAACCAGAGGAGCCCCGTTTCCGCCTCCTAGCTCGAGAGGAGGGATCCTTTCCCTGGCGTGGTCGGAAAAAAATTCCCGGCGTTCCGCTCGCATCTCAAGAGGAAGCGCTCTCCTCAGGAAAGTCGAGACGACTCCAGTGTCATGTCAATATTCCCAGAGTCCTGCAGAAGTCTCAGTCCATTCCAGGGAAACTGTTTTCCCTGCACTGCCTCGACTTTCAAGTCGAGGATCGACGCACACCAAGGTGGCACGTGGGACAGCCCTGTGGGAAAGCCTCGTGGGAAAACCTCGTCGGAAAGCCTCGAGGGAAAGCCCCAGATCCCTTGATCCACGCCAAGGGAAGCGCAACACTGCTGTTACAGCTCGGGAGGAAAGCGCACCTGCATGCCCCCACTCGAGACGAGGACTGACTCCCCTGGGGAGACTCCAGAAGTACCCCAAGATCCATGTCAGCACTGGAGAGGAATACTCAGGTTCCGGTACCGATTCCACACAAGGTCTTAGGCCCCGGCTTCGACGGGAGAGGAATCCCGAGAGGCCCCCGAGCATCTCGCATGGGGACTGGCCTTTCCTGAGGCCACCAGAGCGGGTCCCTGAGGTCCCTTTCGTAAGTCGAGAGCACCTGCCGCAACTCTAGAAAATCCAGGAGGTTCTCCCCTCCAGGCGAGATGAGGCCCATTTCTGCTGAGGCGTCTCGAGGCTAATCGCATCTAACATCTGGAACTTCCAAAGGGTCCTTCACACCCTTGCTGCAACTCAAGAAGTTCCCCGACATACCCGTCTCCACTCGATAGGAAGCACGAGAGTTCCGCCCATATCCAGAGGAGCCCCGTTTCCACCTCCTAGACCGAGAGGAGGGATCCTTTCCCTACGTGGTCGGGAAAGAATTCCCGGCATTACCGTCGTATCTCAAGAAGAGGCGCTCTGCACAGGAAAGGCCAGAGAAACTCCAGGGTCGTGCCACCATTCCCAGAGTCCCCCAGATGTCTCAGTCCATTCCAGGGAAACCTGTTTTCCCTGCACTGCCTCGACTTTCAAGCCGAGGATCGACTCACAAAACGGTGGCACGTGGGACAGCTCTGTGGGAAAGCCTCGTGTGAAAGCATCGAGGGAAAGACACAGATCCCTTGATCCACGCGAAGAGAAGCATGACACTGCTGCTACAGATCGGGAGGAAATCGCACGTGCATGGCCCCACTCGAGATGAGGACTGACTCCCCTGGGGAGACTCCAGAAGTACCCCAAGATCCATGTCAGCACTGGAGAGGAATGCTCAGGTTCCGGCACGGACTCCACACAAGGTCTAGACCCCGGAATCTACGGGAGAGGAATCCCGAGAGGCCCCAGAGCAATTCCCATGGGGACTGGCCTTTCCTGAGGGCACCAGGGTGGGTCCCTGAGGTCCCCATCGTAAGTCGAGAGCACCTGCCGCAACTCGAGAAAATCCAGGAGGTTCCCCAATCCAGGCGAGATGAGGCCCATTTCCGCTGAGGCAACAAGAGGGTAATCACACTTAAACTCTGGAACTTCCAAAGGGTCCTTCACACCCTTGCTGCAACTCAAGAAGTTCCCTGACATACCCGTCTCTACTCAAGAGGATCCCAAGGGTCCCGCCCATATCCAGAGTGGCCCCGTTTCCGCCTGCTAGCTCGAGAGGAGGGATCCTTTCCCTGCGTGGTCGGGAAAGTATTCTAGCGTTCCCGTCTCATCTCAAGCGTAGGCGCTCTCCACAGGAAAGGCGAGAGGAACTCCAGTATCACGCCCCATTCCCAGAGTCCCCTGGATGTCTCAGTCCATTCCAGGGAAAACTTTTTTCCCTGCACTGCCTCGACTTTCAAGCTGAGGATCGACTCACACCACGGTGGCATGTGGGACAGCCCTGTGGGAAAGCCTCGTGGGAAAGTCTCCTGAGAAAGCCTCGAGGGAAAGCCACAGATCCCATGATCCACGCGAAGGGAAGCGTGACACTGCTGCTACAGCTCGGAGGAAAACCCACGTGCATATCCCCACTCGCGAAGAGGAATGACTCCCCTGGGAGACTCCAGAGGTACCCAAGATCCATGTCAGCACTGGAGAGGAATCCTCAGGATCCGGCACAGACTCCACACAAGGTCCCAGGGCCCGGCATCGACGGGAGAGGAATCCCGAGAGGCCCCCGTGCAACTGCATGGAGACTGGCCTTTCCTGAGGCCACCAGAGCGGGTCCCTGAGGTCCCAGTCGTAAGTCGAGAGCACCTGCCGCAACTCGAGAAAATCCAGGAGGTTCTCCCCTCCAGGCGAGATGAGGCCCATTTCTGCTGAGGCGTCTCGAGGCTAATCACACCTAACCTCTCGAACTTCCAAAGGGTCCTTCACACCCTTGCTGCAACTCAAGAAGTTCCCCGACATACCCGTCTCCACTCGAGAGGAAGCACGAGAGTCCCGCCCAAATCCAGAGGCAGCCCCGTTTCCGCCTCATACCTCGAGCGGAGGGATCCTTTCCCTGCGTGGTCGGGAAAGAATTCCCGGCGTTCCCGTCGCATCTCAAGAGGAGGCGCTCTCCACCGGAAAGGCGAGAGGAACTCCAGGGTCTTGCCACCATTCCCAGAGTCCCCCAGATGTCTCAGTCCATTCCAGAGAAAACCTGTTTTCCCCTGCACTTTGTCGACTTTCAAGCCGAGGATCGACTCACACCACGGTGGCACGTGGGACAGCCCTGTGGAAAGCCTCGTGGAAAAGCCTCTTGGGAAAGCGTCGAGGGAAAGCCACAGATCCGTTGATCCACGCGAAGGGAAGCGTGACACTGCTGCTACAGCTCGGGAGGAAAGCGCACGTGCATGCCCCCACTCGAGTAGAGGACTGACTGCCCTGGGGAGACTCCAGAAGTACCCCAAGATCTATGTCAGCACTGGAGAGGAATCCTCAGGTTACAGCACCGACTCCCCACAAGAACTTTAGGCTCCGGCATCAACGGGAGAGGAATCCCGAGAGGCCCCCAAGCTACTCACATGGGGACTGGCCTTTCCTGAGGCCACCAGAACGGGTCCCTGAGGTCCCCATCGTAAGTCGAGAGCACCTGCCGCAACTCGAGAAAATCCAGGAGGTTCTCCCCTCCAGGCGAGATGAGGCCCATTTCCGCTGAGGCGTCTCGAGGCTACTCACACCTAACCTCTGGAACTTCCAAAGGTCCTTCACACCCTTGCTGCAACTCAAGAAGTTCCCCGACTTACCCGTCTCAGCTCGAGAGGAAGCACGAGAGTCCCGCCCACATCCAGAGGAGCCCCGTTTCCACCTCCTAGCTGGAGAGGAGGGATCCTTTCACTGCGTGTTCGGGGAAGAATTCCCGGCGTTCCCGTCGCATCACAAGAGGAGACGCTCTCCACAGGAAAGGCGAGAGGAACTCCAGGGTCGTGCCACCATTCCCAGAGTCCCCCAGATGTCTCAGTCCATTCCAGGGAAACCTGTTTTTCCCTGCACTGCCTCGACTTTCAAGCTGAGGATCGACTCACACCACGGTGGCATCGTGGTTCAGCCCTGTGAGAAAGCCTCGTGGGAAAGCCTCGTGGGAAAGCCTGTGGAAAGCGAGGGAAAGCACAGATCCCTTGATCCAAGCATAGGGAAGCGTGACACTGCTGCTTCAGCTCAGGAGGAAAGCGCACGTGCATGCCCCCGCTCGAGACGAGGACTGACTCCCCTGGGGAGACTGCAGAAGTACCCAGGATCCATGTCTGCTGGAGAGGAATGCTCAGGTTCCAGCACCGATTCACACAAGGTCTTAGGCCCAGCTTCGACGGGAAGGAATCCCGAGAGGCCCCCGAGCATCTCGCATGGGGACTGGCCTTTCCTGAGGCAACCAGAGCGGGTCCCTGAGGTCCAGTCGTAAGTCGAGAGCACCTGCCGCAACTCGAGAAAATCCAGGAGGTTCTCCCCTCCAGGCGAGATGAGGCCATTTCCGCTGAGGCGTCTGGAGGCTAATCGCATCTAATATCTGGAACTTCCAAAGGGTCTTTCACTCCTTTACTGCAACTCAAGAAGTTCCTCGTGCTTCCTCCTCGAGTGAAGACGGTTTGTGT
>NW_017205375.1:0-5303 GCF_001704415.2 Capra hircus
GGCCTCTCGGATTCCTCTCCCGTCGATGCCGGGGCTAAGACCTTGCTTGGAGTCGGTGCCGGGAACCGTGGAGGATTCCTCTCCAGTGCTGACATGGATCTTGGGTACTTCTGGAGTCTCCCCAGGGGAGTCAGTCCTCGTCTCGAGTGGGGGCATGCACGTGCGCTTTCCTCCCGAGCTGTAGCAGCAGTGTCAAGCTTCCCTTCGAGTCGAAAAAGGGATCTGCGGCTTTCCCTCGAGGCTTTCCCGAGTCTTTCCCACGAGGCTTCCCACAGGGCTGTCCACGTGCCACCGTGGTGTGAGTCGATCCTCGGCTTGAAAGTAGAGGCAGTGCAGGGAAAACAGTTTCCCTGGAATGGACTGAGACATCTGGGGCACTCTGGGAATGGTGGCACGACCCTGGAGTTCCTCTCGCCTTTCCTGTGGAGAGCGCCTCCTCTTGAGAAGCGACGGGAACGCTGGGATTCTTTCCCGACCACGCAGGGAAAGGATCCCTCCTCTCGAGCTAGGAGGCGGAAACGGGGCTCCTCTGGATGTGGCGGGACTCTCGTGCTTCTCTCGAGTGGGTATGTCGGGGAACTTCTTGAGTTGCAGCAAGGGTGTGAAGGACCCTTTGGAAGATCCAGACGTTAGATGTGATTAGCCTTGAGACGCCTCAGCGGAAATGGGCCTCATCTCGCCTGGAGGGGAGAACCTCCTGGATTTCTCTAGTTGCGGCAGGTGCTTTCGACTTACGATGGGGACCTCAGAGACCCGCTCTGGTTGCCTCAGGAGAGCCAGTCCCCATGCGAGTTGCTCGGGGCTCTCGGGATTCCTCTCCTCGATGCGGGGCTAAGACCTGAGTGGAGTCGGTGCCGAAACCTGTGATTCCTCTCCAGTGCTGACATGGAACTTGGGGTACTTCTGGAGCTCCCCAGGGGAGTCAGTCCTCGTCTCGAGTGGGGCATGCAGGTGCTCTTTCCTCCCGAGCTGTAGCAGCAGTGTCACGCTTCCCTTCGCGTGGATCAAGGCATCAGGCTTCCCTTGAGGCTTTCCCACAGGACTGTCCCACGTGCCACGTGGTGTGAGTCGATCCTCGGCTTCAAAGTCGAGGCAGTGCAGGGAAACAGGTTTCCCTGGAATGGACTGAGACATCTGGGGACTCTCCGAATGTGGCACGACCCTGGATTCTCTCGCCTTTCCTGTGGAGAGCGCCTCCTCTTGAGATGCGACGGGAACGCCGGAATTCTTTCCCGACACGCAGCGAAAGGATCCCTCCTCTCGAGCTAGGAGGCGGAAACGGGGCTCCTCTGGATGTGGGCGGGACTCTCGTGCTTCCTCTCGAGTGGAGACGGGTATGTCGGGGAACTTCTTGAGTTGCAGCAAGGGTTGAAGGACCCTTTGGAAGTTCCAGAGCTTAGGTGTGATTAGCCTCGAGACGCCTCAGCGGAAATGGGCCTCATCTCACCTGGAGGAGAACCTCCTGAATTTTCTCAAGTTGCGGCAGGTGCTCTCGACTACGAAGGACCTGATGGACCCGCGCTGGTGGCCTCATGAAAGGCCATCCCCATGGGAGTTGCTCGGGGCCTCTCGGATTCCTCTTCCTCGATGCCGGGCTAAGATCTTGTGTGGAGTCGGTGCTGGAACCTGAGGATTCCTCTCCAGTGCTGACATGGATCTTGGGGTACTTCTGAGTCTCCCAGGGGAGTCAGTCCTCGTCTCGAGTGGGGCATGCACGTGCGCTCCCGAGCTGTAGCAGGAGTGTCACGCTTCCCTTCTTGTGATCAAGGTCAGGGGTTTACCTCGAGGCTTTCCCACGAGGCTTTCCCACAGGGCTGTCTCACGTGCCACCGTTGTATGAGTCGATCCTCGGCTGAAAGTCGAGGCAGTGCAGGGAAAACTGTTTCCCTGGCTTGGCTGAGCATCTGGGGACTCTGGGAATGTGCACGACCCTGGAGTTCCTCTCGCCTTCCTGTGAGAGCGCCTCCTCTTGAGATGCGACGGAACGCCAGGAATACTTACCGACCACCTAGGGAAAGGATCCCTCCTCTGGAACTATGAGGCGGAAACGGGGCTCCTCTGGATGTGGCGGGACTCTCGTGCTTCCTCTCGAGGGAAACGGGTATGTCGAGGAACTTCTTGAGTTGCAGCAAGGGTGTGAAAGACGCTTTGGAAGTTCCAGAGGTTAGGTGTGATTAGTCTCGAGGACGCCTCAGCACAAATGGGCCTCATGTCGCCTGAAGGGAGAACCTCCTGAATTTTCTCGAGTTGCGGCAGGTGCTGTGGACTTAACACGGTCCTCAGGGACCGCTCTGGTTGGCCTCAGGAAAGGCCAGTCACCATGCGAGTTGCTCGGGGGCCTCTCGGGATTCCTCTCCCGTCGATGCTGGCCGCCTTATACCTTGTATGGAGTCCGGTGCCGGAACCTGAGAAAACCTCTCAGTGCTTACATGGACCTTGGGTACTTCTGGAGTCTCCCAGGTGAGTCAGTCCTCGTCTCTAGTGGATGCACGCACGTGCAATTTCCTCCAGAGCTGTAGCATCAGTGTCACGCTTCCCTTCGCGTGGATCCAGGAATCTGTGGCTTTCCGTGAGGCTTTCTCACGAGGCTTGCCACGAGGCTTTCCACGACGTTTACCCACTGGGATGTCCCACGTGCCACCGTGTTGTGAGTCGTCCTTGGCTTGAAAGTCGAGGCAGTGCTGGGAAACTGGTTTCCCTGTTATGGACTGAGCATCTGGGGGACTCTGGGAATGGTGGCACGACCCTGGAGTTCCTCTCGCCTTTCCTGTGGAGAGCGCCTCCTCTTGAGATGCGACGGAACGCCGGGAATTCTTTCCCGACCACGCAGGGAAAGGATCCCTCCTCTCGAGCTAGGAGGCAGAAACGGGTCTCCTCTGGATGTGGGCGGGACTCTCGTGCTTCCTTTCGAGTGGAGCCGGGTAAGTCAGGGAACTTCTTGAGTTGCAGCAAGGGTGTGAAGGACCCTTTGGAAGTTCCAGAGGTTAGCTGTGATTAGCCTCGAGAAGCCTCAGCGGAAATGGTCCTCATCTCGCCTGGAGGGAGAACCTCCTGGATTTTCTCGAGTTGCGGCAGGTGCTCTCCACTTACGACGGGGACCTCAGGGACCCGCTCGGTGGCCTCAGGAAAGGCCAGTCCACCATGCGAGTTGCTCGGGGGCCTCTCGCGATTCCTCTCCCCTCGATGCCGGGGCCTAAGACCTTGAGTGGAGTCGGTGCCGAAACCTGTGGATTCCTCTCCAGTGCTGACATGGATCTTGGGGTACTTCTGGAGTCTCCCCAGGGAGAGTCAGTCCTCGTCTCGAGTGGGGGCATGCACATGCTCTTTCCTCCCGAGCTGTAGCCAGCAGTGTCACGCTTCCCTTCGCGTGGATCAAGGCATCAGGGGCTTTCCCTCGAGGCTTTCCCACGAGGCTTTCCCAGGAGCTTTCCCGCAGGGACTGTCCCACGTGCCACCGTGGTGTGAGTCGATCCTCGGCTTGAAAGTCGAGGCAGTCCAGGGAAAACAGGTTTCCCTGGAATGGACTGAGAAATCTGGGGGGACTCTGCGAATGTGGCACGACCCTGGAGTTCCTCTCGCCTTTCCTGTGGAGAACGCCTCCTCTTGACTTGCGATGGGAATGCCGGGAATTCTTTCCCGAACACGCAGGGAAAGGATCCCTCCTCTCGAGCTAGGAGGCGGAAACGGGGCTCCTCTGGATGTGGGTGGGACTCTCGTGCTTCCTCTCGAGTGGAGACGGGTATGTCGGGGAACTTCTTGAGTTGCAGCAAGGGTGTGAAGGACCCTTTGGAAGTTCCAGAGGTTAGATGTGATTAGCCTCCAGACGCCTCAGCCAGAAATGGGCCTCATCTCGCCTGGAGGGGCGAACCTCCTGGATTTCTCGAGTTGCGGCAGGTGCTCTCGTCTTACGACAGGGACGTCAGAACCCGCTCTGGTGGCCTCAGGAAAGGCCAGTCCCCATGCGAGTTGCTCGGGGCCTCTCGGGATTCCTCTCCGTAGATGCTGGGGCCCCAAGACCTTGTGTGGAGATGGTGCCGGAACCTGAGTATTCCTCTCCAGTGCTGGCATGGATCTTGGGGTACTTCTGGAGTCTCCCCAGAGGAGTCAGTCCTCGTCTCGGAGTGAGGCATGCACGTGCCCTCTCTTTCCGAGCTGTAGCTGCAGTGTCACGCTTCCCCTCGCGTGGATCAAGGGACCTGTGGCTTTCCCTCGAGGCTTTCCCACGAGGCTTTCCCACAGGACTATCCAACGTGCCACCGTGGTGTGAGTCGATCCTCGGCTTGAAAGTCGAGGCAGTGGAGGGAAAACAGATTTCCCTGGAATGGACTGAGACATCTGGGGGACTCTGGGAAATGGTGGCACGACCCTGGAGTTCCTCTCGCCTTTCCTGTGGAGAGCGCCTCTTCTTGAGATGCGACGGTAATGCAGGAATTCTTTCCCCACCACGCAGGGAAAGGATCCCTCCACTCGAGGTATGAGGGGAAACGGGGCTCCTCTGGATGTGGGCGGGACTCTCGTGCTTCCTCTCGAGTGGAGACGGGTATGTCGGGAACTTCTTGAGTTGCAGCAAGGGTGTGAGGACCCTTTCGAAGTTCCAGAGGTTAGATGTGATTAGCCTCGGAGACGCTTCAACGGAAACGGGCCTCATCTCGCCTGGAGTGGAGAACTTCCTGGATTTTCTCGAGTTGTGGCAGGTGCTCTCAAGTTACGACGGGGGACCTCAGGGACCCTCTCTGGCGGCCTCAGTAAAGGCCGACCCCATGCGAGTTGCTCAAGTGCCTCTCGGGATTCCTCTCCCGTAGATGCCAGCGCCTAAGACCTTGCTTGGAGTCGGTGCTGGAACGTGAGGATTCCTCTCCAGTGCTGACATTGATCTTGGCTACTTCTGGAGTCTCCCCAGGGGAGTCAGTCCTCATCTCGAGTGGGGCATGCACCGTGCGCATTCCTCCCAAGCTGTAGCAGCAGGTCACGCTTCCCTTCGCGTGGATGAAGGAATCTGGCTTTCCCGATCTTTCCCACGAGGCTTTCCCACGAGGCTTTCCAAATGGCCCAACGTGCCACCGTGGTGTGAGTCATTCCTCGGCTTGAAAGTCGAGGCAGTGAAAGGAAAACACGTTTCCTGGAGTGGACTGAGACATCTGGGGACTCTGGGAATCGTGGCACGACCCTGAGATTCCTCTCGCCTTTCCTGTAGAGAGCGCCCCCTTTGAGCTGCGATGGGAAGGCCAGGAATTCTTTCCTGAACACGCAGGGAAAGGAACCCTCCTCTCGAGCTAGGGAGGTGGAAACGGGGCCTCCTCTGG
>NW_017205376.1:0-5303 GCF_001704415.2 Capra hircus
TCTGGAACTTCCAAAGGGTCCTTCACACCCTTCCTGCAACGCAAGAAGTTCCCGGTATACCTGTCTCCACACGAGAGAAGCACGAGCGCCCGCCCACATCCAGAGGAGCCCGTTACCGCCCTAGCTCGAGAGGTGGGATCCTTTCCCTGCAGGGTCGGGAAAGAATTCCCGGCGTTCCCGTTGCATCTCAAGAGGAGGGCTCTACACCTGAAAAGGCGAGAGGACTCAGGGTCGTGCCACCATTCCCAGAGTCCCGCAGATGTCTCAGTCCATTCCAGGGAAACCTGTTTTCCCTGCACTGCCTCGACTTTCAAGCCGAGGATCGAATCACACAACGGTGGTACGTAGGCAGCCCTGTGGGAAAAGCTCGTGGAAAGCCTCGAGGGAAAGCCACAGATCCCTTGATCCACGCGAAGGAATCGTGACACTGCTGCTACAGCTCGGGAGGAAAGCGCACGTGCATGCCCCACTCGAGACGAGGACTGACTCCCCTGGGGAGACTCCAGAAGTACCCCAAGGTCGATGTCAGCACTGGAGAGGAATCCTCAGGTTCCGGCACCGACTCCACAAAAGATCTTAGGCCCCGGCATCGACGGGAGAGGAATTCCCAGAGGCCCCTGAGCAACTCACATGGGGACTGGGGACTGGCCTTTCTGAGGCCACTAGAGCGGGTCCCTGAGGTCCCTGTCGTAAGTCGAGAGCACCTGCAGCAACTCGAGAAAATCAGGAGGTTCTCCCTCCAAGGCGCAGATGAGGCCCATTTCGCTGAGCTGAGGCTAATCCACTAACATCTGGAACTTCCAAAGGGTTCCTTCACACCCTTGCTGCAACTCAAGAAGTTCCCTGACATACCCGTCTCCACTCGAGAGGAAGCACGAGAGTCCCGCCCAAATCCAGAGGAGCCCCGTTTCCGTTTCCTAGCTCGAGGAGGAGGGATCGTTTCCCTGCGTGGTCGGGAAGAATTCCGCGTTCCCGTCGCATCTCAAGAGGAGGCGCTCTCCACAGGAAAAGGCGAGAGGAACTCCAGGGTCGTGCCACCATTCCCAGATTCCCCCGATGTCTCAGTCATTCCAGGGAAACCTGTTTTCCCTGCACTGCTCGACTTTCAAGCCGAGGATCGACTCACACCAACGGTGGCACGTGGACAGCCCTGTGGGAAGGCCTCGTGGGAAAGCAAAAGTGTCTAAAGGAGGGAAAGCCACAGATCCCTTGATCCACGAAAAGGGAAGCATGACACTGCTGCTACAGCTCGGGAGGAAATCGCACGTGCATGCCCCTCTCGAGACAAGGACTGACTCCCCTGGGGAGACTCCAGAAGTACCACAAGATCCATGTCGGCACTGGAGAGGAATCCTCAGGTTCCGTCACTGAGTCCACACAAGGTCTTAGGCCCCAGCATCGACGGGAGAGGAATCCCGAGAGGCCCAGGAGAAACTCGCATGGGGATTGGCCTTTCCTGAGGCCACCAGAGTGGGTCCCTGAGGCCCTCGTCGTAAGTCGAGAGCACCTGCAGCAACTCGAGAAAAATCCAGGAGGTTCTCCCCTCCAGGCGAGATGAGGCCCATTTCGGCTGAGACAACTAGGGGGTAATCAGACTTAAACTCTGGAACTTCCAAAGGGTCCTTCACACCCTTGCTGCAACTCAAGAAGTTCCCGACATACCGTCTCCACTCAAGAGGAACCGAGCGTCCCGCCCGTATCCAGAGTGGCCCCTTTTCCGCCTGCTAGCTCGAGAGGAGGGATCCTTTCCCTGCGTGGTCCTGAAAGAATTCCTAGCGTTCCCGTCTCATCTCAAGAGGAGGCGCTCTCCACAGTAAAGGCGAGAGGAACTCCAGTATCAGGCCCCCATTCCCAGAGTCCCCAGATGTCTCAGTCCATTCCAAGGAAACCTGTTTTCCCTGCACTGCCTCCACTTTCAATCCGAGGATCGACTCACACCGCGATGGCAGGTTGGACAGCCCTGTGGGAAAGCCTCGTGGAAAGCCTCGTGGGAAAGCCTCGAGGGAAAGCCACAGATCCCTTGATCCACGCGTAGGGAAGCGTGACACTGCTGCTGCTACAGCTCGGGAGGAAAGCGCACGTGCATGCCCCACTCGAGACGAGGACTGACTCCCCTGGGGAGACTCCAGAAGTACCCCAGTTCCATGTCAGCACTGCAGAGGAAACCTCAGGTTCCGGCACTGACTCCACACAAGGTCTTAGGCCCCGGCATCGACGGGAGAGAATCCCGAGAGGCCCCGAGCAATTCGCATGGGGAGTGGCCTTTTCTGAGGCCCCCAGAGCGGGTCGTTGAGGTCCCCGTCGTAAGTCGACAGCAACTGCCCTATCTCGAGAAAATCCAGGAGGTAGTCCCCTCCAGGCGAGATGAGGCCCATTTCCGCTGAGGCGACTGGAAGCTAATCACCCCTAATCTCTGGAACTTCCAAAGGGTCCTTCACAGCCTTGCTGCAACTCAAGAAGTTCCCCGACATACCCGTCTCCACTCAAGAGGAAGCACGTGAGTCCGCGCCACATCCAGAGGGGCCCCCGTTTCCGCCTCCTAGCTCGAGAGGAGGGATCCTTTCCTTTCGTGGTCGGCAAAAAATTCCCGGCGTTCCCCGTCGCATCTCAGGAGGAGGCGCTCTCCACAGGAAAGGCGAGAGGAAATCCAGGGTCGTGCCACCATTCCCAGAGTCCCCAAGATGTCTCAGTCCATTCCAGGGAAACCTGTTTTCCCTGCACTGCCTCGACATTCAAGCCGTGGATCGACTCACATCACGGTGGCACGTGGGACAACCATGTGGGAAAGCCTCGTGGGAAAGCCTCGTGTGAAAGCCTCCAGGGAAAGCCACAGATCCCTTGATCCACGGGAAGGGAACGTGACACTGCTGCTACAGCTCGGGAGGAAAGCGCCGTGCATGCCACCTATCGGGACGAGGACTGACTCCCCTGCGGAGACTCCAGAAGTACCTCAAGGTCCATGTCAGCACTGGAGAGGAATCCTCAGGTTCCGGCACCGAATCCACACAAGGTCTTAGGCCCCGGCATCGGCGGGAGAGAAATCCCGAAAGGCTCCCGAGCAACTCGCATGGGGACTGGCCTTTCCTGAGGCCACCAGAGGGGGTCCCTGTGGTCCCCGTCGTAAGTCGAGAGCACCTGCCGCAAGTCGAGAAAATCCAGGAGGTTGTCCCCTCCAGGCGAGGTGAGGCCCATTTCCGCTGAGGCGACTGGAAGCTAATCACCCTAATCTCTGGAACTTCCAAAAGGGTCCTTCACAGCCTTGCTGCAACTCAAGAAGTTCCCGGGACATACCCGTCTCCACTCAAGGGGAAGCACGAGAGTCCCGCCTACATCCAGAGGGGCCCCGTTTCCGCGTCCTAGCTCGAAAGGAGGGATCCTTTCCTTTCGTGGTCGGCAAAGAATTCCCGGCGTTCCCGTCGCATCTCAGGAGGAGGCGCTCTCCACAGGAAAGGCGAGAGGAAATCCAGGGTCGTGCCACCATTCCCAGAGTCCCCAAGATGTCTCAGTCCATTCCAGGAAACCTGTTTTCTCTGCACTGCCTCGACATTCAAGCCGTGGATCGACTCACATCATGGTGGGCACGTGGGACAACCATGTGGGAAAGTCTCGTGGGAAAGCCTCGTGGAAAGCCTCGTGGGAAAGCCTCGAGGGAAAGCCACAGATCCCTTGATCCACGCGTAGGGAAGCGTGACACTGCTGCTACAGCTCGGGAGAAAGCGCACGTGCATGCCCCACTCTAGAGAGGAGGACTGACTCCCCTGGGGAGACTCCAGAAGTACCCCAAGATCCATGTCAGCACTGCAGAGGAAACCTCAGGTTCCGGCACTGACTCCACACAAGGTCTTAGGCCCGGCATCGACGGGAGAGGAATCCCGAGAGGCCCCGAGAAATTCGCATGGGGAGTGGCCTTTTTGAGGCCCCCCAGAGCGGTCGTTGAGGTCACCGTCGTAAGTCGACAGCAACTGCCCTATCTCGAGAAAATCCAGGAGGTAGTCCCCTCCAGGCGAGATGAGGCCCATTTCCGCTGAGGCGACTGGAAGCTAATCACCCCTAATCTCTGGAACTTCCAAAGGGTCCTTCACAGCCTTGCTGCAACTCAAGAAGTTCCCCGACATACCCGTCTCCACTCAAGAGGAAGCACGTGAGTCCCGCCCACATCCAGAGGGGCCCGTTTCCGCCTCCTAGCTCGAGAGGAGGGATCCTTTCCTTTCGTGGTCGGCAAAAAAATTCCCGGCGTTCCCGTCGCATCTCAGGAGGAGGCGCTCTCCACAGGAAAGGCGAGAGGAAATCCAGGGTCGTGCCACCATTCCAGAGTCCCCAAGATGTCTCAGTCCATTCCAGGGAAACCTGTTTTCCCTGCACTGCCTCGACATTCAAGCCGTGGATCGACTCACATCACGGTGGCACGTGGGACACCATGTGGGAAAGCCTCGTGGGAAAGCCTCGTGTGAAAGCCTCCAGGGAAAGCCACAGATCCCTTGATCCACGGGAAGGGAACGTGACACTGCTGCTACAGCTCGGGAGGAAAGCGCACGTGCATGCCACCATCGGGACGAGGACTGACTCCCCTGCGGAGACTCCAGAAGTACCTCAAGTCCATGTCAGCACTGGAGAGGAATCCTCAGGTTCCGGCACCGAATCCACACAAGGTCTTAGGCCCCGCATCGGCGGGAGAGGAATCCCGAAAGGCTCCCGAGCAACTCGCATGGGGACTGGCCTTTTCCTGAGGCCACCAGAGGGGTCCCTGTGGTCCCCGTCGTAAGTCGAGAGCACCTGCCGCAATTCGAGAAAATCCAGGAGGTTGTCCCCTCCAGGCGAGGTGAGGCCCATTTCCGCTGAGGCGACTGGAAGCTAATCACCCCTAATCTCTGGAACTTCCAAAGGGTCCTTCACAGCCTTGCTGCAACTCAAGAAGTTCCCGGACATACCCGTCTCCACTCAAGGGGAAGCACGAGAGTCCCGCCTACATCCAGAGGGCCCCGTTTCCGCGTCCTAGCTCGAAAGGAGGATCCTTTCCTTTCGTGGTCGGCAAAAGAATTCCCGGCGTTCCCGTCGCATCTCAGGAGGAGGCGCTCTCCACAGGAAAGGCGAGAGGAAATCCAGGGTCGTGCCACCATTCCCAGAGTCCCCAAAGATGTCTCAGTCCATTCCAGGGAAACCTGTTTTCTCTGCACTGCCTCGACATTCAAGAGTGAATCGACTCACATCATGGGTGGCACGTGGGACAACCATGTGGGAAAGCTGCGTGGGAAAGCCTCGTGGGAAAAGCCTCGTGGGAAAGCCTCGAGGAAAGCCACAGATCC
>NW_017205377.1:0-18527 GCF_001704415.2 Capra hircus
TCCAGCCGTGAGAATTCTGTCAGAGGGAAGGGCAACTGCAGGGCTCTGCAGGGCTCCTCCAGCGGTTGCTTGGCCGCCCAGATTCAGCGCCACACGGAGAGCACCAGGCTCCCAGGGCCCCTGGCTGGGGTTTTCAGCCCGCACACACGGAGGCTGATTCCTTGGGTGCCCAGAAAGTGTATGACAGACGTAGGTTCCCTAGCACTCTCCCTCCCCAGCAGAGACATGTGCAGGTGTTTGGGGCCTGATCCTGCGTGTCTGGGTTCCTGCCCACAGCCCCAACTCAGGGGAAGCAGCCCCTGAGGCAAGACCTGCTGGAGGAGCCCTGCGCCCCCCGCCTGATAGGCGAGTGCACAGCCAGCAGGGAAGCGAGCCTCCTCGGGGGAAGAGGAGGCAGCAAGTCCCGTCAAGCTGAAATCCCTGCTTACACGAAGCTAAGTGCGACTCCAGTACGGCAGATCTCTAGCTCTGTTCAGAGGCCCGATCTGGCAGAGTTCCTGGCACCAAGATGCTCTGCCATAGGCGAGCCTTGCGCAGACTTGCCTTGCTTTAAGGCTCCCTCCCCAGGAAGGAGCAGGCTGTGTGAGGCTCGGAAACGCCACTGGCGCCTTCCTGGCTTCAGCTCTACCCCTGCCTTGCCTTTGCACTTAGGTCCAAGCGTCCTTGAGGAGGGCTTAGGGGCTGGTGGGTTGCACACTGCCAAGGGCTCCAGCAGTGAAAGCTCTGTCAGAGGGAAGCGAAGGGCAACAGCAGGGCTCCTTCAGCGGTTCCTTGGCCGCCCAGACAAAGCTCCGCACGGAGAGCACCAGGTTCCAAGGGCCCCTGGCTGGGTTTTGCATCCCCACACTCCCAGAGGCTGACTCCGTGGGTGCCTAGAAAGTGTGTGAGAGACGTAGGTTCCCTAGCACTCTCCTCCCCAGCAGAGACATGTGCAGGTGGTTGGGGCCTTATCCTGCGTGTCTGGGTTCCCGCCCACAGCCTCAACTCAGGGGAAGCAGCCCCTGAGGCAAGACCTGCTGGAGGAGCCCTGCGCGCCCGCCTGATAGGCGAGAGCACAGCCAGCAGTGTAGCGAGCCTCCTCGGGAGAAGAGGAGGCAGCCGAGCCCAGTCAAGAGGAAAGCCCTGCTTGCACGGAGCTAAGTGGGCCTCCAGTACGGCAGAGCTCTAGCTCTGCTCAGAGCCCCGATCTGGCAGAGTTTCTGGCGCGAGGCTGCTCGGCCGGGGCTCGCCTTGCCCAGACTTGCCTTGCTTTTAGGCTCCCTCCCCAGGAAGGAGCTGTCTGAGCGAGCCTGGGAGACGCCACTGGTGCCTTCCTTGCCTCAGCTCCAATCCTGCCTTGCCTTTGCACATAGGTGCCAGGCGTGGTTGGGAGGGCTTAGGGGGTGGTGGGTTGCACACTGCCAAGGGCTTCAGCAGTGAGAGCTCTGTCAGAGGGAAGGGAAGGGCAACTGCAGGGCTCCTCCAGCGGTTTCTAGGCCGCCTAGAATCAGCGCCGCACCGAGAGCACCAGGCTCCCAGGGCCCCTGGCTGGGTTTTCAGCCCCGCACACACGGAGGCTGATTCCTTGGGTGCCCAGAAAGTGTATGACAGACGTAGGTTCCCTAGCACTCTCCTCCCCAGCAGAGACATGTGCAGGTGGTTGGGGCCTGATCCTGCGTGTCTGGGTTCCTGCCCACAGCCCCAACTCAGGGGAAGCAGCCCCTGAGGCAAGACCTGCTGGAGGAGCCCTGCGCCCCGCCTGATAGGCGAGTGCACAG
The DNA here is from genome assembly GCF_001704415.2 of Capra hircus. NCBI lineage: Eukaryota > Metazoa > Chordata > Mammalia > Artiodactyla > Bovidae > Capra > Capra hircus. The sequence continues at coordinate 1,758 of NW_017205377.1, forward strand.
CCAGCAGGGAAGCGAGCCTCCTCGGGGGAAGAGGAGGCAGCCCAGCCCCGTCAAGTTGAAAGCCCTGCTTGCACGGAGCTAAGTGCGCCTCCAGTACGGCAGAGCTCTAGCTCTGCTCAGAGCCCCGATCTGGCAGAGTTCCTGGCGCGAGGCTGCTCTGCCGGGGGCTAGCCTTGCCCAGACTTGCCTTGCTTTTAGGCTGCCTCTCCAGGAAGGAGCAGGCAGCAGGAGCCTGGGAGTCGCCACTGGCGCCTTTCTTGCCTCAGCTCCAATCCTGCCTTGCCTTTGCACTTAGGTCCCAGTCCTCCTTAAGGAGAGCTTAGGGGCTGGTGGGTTGCACACTGCCAAGGGCTCCAGCAGTGAGAATTCTGTCAGAGGGAAGGGAAGGGCAACTGCAGGGCTCCTCCAGCGGTTGCTTTGGCCGCCCAGATTCAGCGCCACACCGGAGAGCACCAGGCTCCCCAGGTCCCCTGGCTGGGTCTTTCAGTCCCCGCACACACCGGAGGCTGATTCCGTTGGGTGCCCAGAAAGTGTATGACAGACGTAGGTTCCCTAGCACTCTCCTCCCCAGCAGAGACATGTGCAGGTGTTTGGGGCCTGATCCTGCGTGTCTGGGTTCCTGCCCACAGCCCCAACTCAGGGGAAGCAGCCCCTGAGGCAAGACCTGCTGGAGGAGCCCTGCGCCCCGCCTGATAGGGCGAGTGCACAGCCAGCAGGGAAGCGAGCCTCCTCGGGGAAGAGGAGGCAGCAAGTCCCCGTCAAGCTGAAATCCCTGCTTACACGAAGCTAAGTGCGACTCCAGTACGGCAGATCTCTAGCTCTGTTCAGAGGCCCGATCTGGCAGAGTTCCTGGCACCAAGATGCTCTGCCATAGGCGAGCCTTGCGCAGACTTGCCTTGCTTTAAGGCTCCCTCCCCAGGAAGGAGCAGGCTGTGTGAGGCTCGGAAACGCCACTGGCGCCTTCCTGGCTTCAGCTCTACCCCTGCCTTGCCTTTGCACTTAGGTCCCAAGCGTCCTTGAGGAGGGCTTAGGGGCTGGTGGGTTGCACACTGCCAAGGGCTCCAGCAGTGAAAGCTCTGTCAGAGGGAAGCGAAGGGCAACAGCAGGGCTCCTTCAGCGGTTCCTTGGCCGCCCAGACAAAGCTCCGCACGGAGAGCACCAGGTTCCAAGGGCCCCTGGCTGGGTTTTGCATCCCCACACTCCCAGAGGCTGACTCCGTGGGTGCCTAGAAAGTGTGTGAGAGACGTAGGTTCCCTAGCACTCTCCTCCCCAGCAGAGACATGTGCAGGTGGTTGGGGCCTTATCCTGCGTGTCTGGGTTCCCGCCCACAGCCTCAACTCAGGGGAAGCAGCCCCTGAGGCAAGACCTGCTGGAGGAGCCCTGCGCGCCCGCCTGATAGGCGAGAGCACAGCCAGCAGTGTAGCGAGCCTCCTCGGGAGAAGAGGAGGCAGCCGAGCCCAGTCAAGAGGAAAGCCCTGCTTGCACGGAGCTAAGTGGGCCTCCAGGACGGCAGAGCTCTAGCTCTGCTCAGAGCCCCGATCTGGCAGAGTTTCTGGCGCGAGGCTGCTCGGCCGGGGGCTCGCCTTGCCCAGACTTGCCTTGCTTTTAGGCTCCCTCCCCAGGAAGGAGCTGTCTGAGCGAGCCTGGGAGACGCCACTGGTGCCTTCCTTGCCTCAGCTCCAATCCTGCCTTGCCTTTGCACATAGGTGCCAGGCGTGGTTGGGGAGGGCTTAGGGGGTGGTGGGTTGCACACTGCCAAGGGCTTCAGCAGTGAGAGCTCTGTCAGAGGGAAGGGAAGGGCAACTGCAGGGCTCCTCCAGCGGTTTCTAGGCCGCCTAGAATCAGCGCCGCACCGAGAGCACCAGGCTCCCAGGGCCCCTGGCTGGGGTTTTCAGCCCCGCACACACGGAGGCTGATTCCTTGGGTGCCCAGAAAGTGTATGACAGACGTAGGTTCCCTAGCACTCTCCTCCCCAGCAGAGACATGTGCAGGTGGTTGGGGCCTGATCCTGCGTGTCTGGGTTCCTGCCCACAGCCCCAACTCAGGGGAAGCAGCCCCTGAGGCAAGACCTGCTGGAGGAGCCCTGCGCCCCCGCCTGATAGGCGAGTGCACAGCCAGCAGGGAAGCGAGCCTCCTCGGGGGAAGAGGAGGCAGCCCAGCCCCGTCAAGTTGAAAGCCCTGCTTGCACGGAGCTAAGTGCGCCTCCAGTACGGCAGAGCTCTAGCTCTGCTCAGAGCCCCGATCTGGCAGAGTTCCTGGCGCGAGGCTGCTCTGCCGGGGGCTAGCCTTGCCCAGAACTTGCCTTGCTTTTAGGCTGCCTCTCCAGGAAGGAGCAGGCAGCAGGAGCCTGGGAGTCGCCACTGGCGCCTTTCTTGGCCTCAGCTCCAATCCTGCCTTGCCTTTGCACTTAGGTCCCCAGTCCTCCTTAAGGAGAGCTTAGGGGCTGGTGGGTTGCACACTGCCAAGGGCTCCAGCAGTGAGAATTCTGTCAGAGGGAAGGGAAGGGCAACTGCAGGGCTCCTCCAGCGGTTGCTTGGCCGCCCAGATTCAGCGCCACACGGAGAGCACCAGGCTCCCAGGTCCCCTGGCTGGGGTTTTCAGCCCCGCACACACGGAGGCTGATTCCTTGGGTGCCCAGAAAGTGTATGACAGACGGTAGGTTCCCTAGCACTCTCCTCCCAGCAGAGACATGTGCAGGTGGTTGGGGCCTTATCCTGCGTGTCTGGGTTCCTGCCCACAGCCTCCAACTCAGGGGAAGCAGCCCCTGAGGCAAGACCTGCTGGAGGAGCCCTGCGCACCCGCCTGATAGGCGAGAGCACAGCCAGCAGGGTAGCGGAGCCTCCTCAGGGGGAAGAGGAGGCAGCCCAGTCCCCGTCAAGCGGAAAGCCCTGGCTTGCACGGAGCTAAGTGCGACTCCAGGATGGCAGATGCTCTAGCCCTGCTCAGAGGCCCCGATCTGGCAGAGTTCCTGCGCCAGAGGCTGCTCTGCATAGGGCTAGCCTTGCCCAGACTTGCCTTGCTTTTAAGGCTGCCTCCCCTGGGAAGGAGCAGGCAGCTGTGAGGCCGGGAGATGCCACTGGCGCCTTCCTTGCCTCAGCTCTCCATCCTGCCTTGCCTTTGCCACTTAGGTCCCAACTCCTCCTTAAGGAGGGCTTAGGGGCTGGTGGGTTGCACACTGCCAAGGCTCCAGCAGTGAAAGCTCTGTCAGAGGGAAGGCGAAGGGCAACTGCAGGCGCTCCTCCAGCGGTTGCTTGGCCGCCCAGATCAAAGCCCCGCAACGGAGAGCACCAGGCTTCCAAGGGCCCCTGGCTGGGGTTTGCATCCCCGACACCTCCAGGAGGCTGATTCCGTGGGCTGCCTAGAAAGTGTATGACAGACGTAGGTTCCCTAGCACTCTCCTCCCCAGCAGAGACATGTGCAGGTGGTTGGGGCCTTATCCTGCGTGTCTGGGTTCCTGCCCACAGCCCCAACTCAGGGAAGCAGCCCCCTGAGGCAAGACCTGCTGGAGGAGCCCTGCGCCCCCCGCCTGATAGGCGAGATGCACAGCCAGCAGTGGAGCGAGCCTCCTCGGGGGAAGAGGAGGCAGCCCAGCCCGTCAAGTATGAAAGCCCTGCTTGCACGGAGCTAAGTGCGCCTCCAGTACGGCAGAGCTCTAGCTCTGCTCAGAGCCCCGATCTGGCAGAGTTCCTGGCGCGAGGCTGCTCTGCCGGGGGCTAGCCTTGCCCAGACTTGCCTTGCTTTTAGGCTGCCTCTCCAGGAAGGAGCAGGCAGCAGGAGCCTGGGAGTCGCCACTGGCGCCTTTCTTGCCTCAGCTCCAATCCTGCCTTGCCTTTGCACTTAGGTCCCAGTCCTCCTTAAGGAGAGCTTAGGGGCTGGTGGGTTGCACACTGCCAAGGGCTCCAGCAGTGAGAATTCTGTCAGAGGGAAGGGAAGGGCAACTGCAGGGCTCCTCCAGCGGTTGCTTGGCCGCCCAGATTCAGCGCCACACGGAGAGCACCAGGCTCCCAGGTCCCCTGGCTGGGGTTTTCAGCCCCGCACACACGGAGGCTGATTCCTTGGGTGCCCAGAAAGTGTATGACAGACGTAGGTTCCCTAGCACTCTCCTCCCCAGCAGAGACATGTGCAGGTGTTTGGGGCCTGATCCTGCGTGTCTGGGTTCCTGCCCACAGCCCCAACTCAGGGGAAGCAGCCCCTGAGGCAAGACCTGCTGGAGGAGCCCTGCGCCCCCGCCTGATAGGCGAGTGCACAGCCAGCAGGGAAGCGAGCCTCCTCGGGGGAAGAGGAGGCAGCCAAGTCCCCGTCAAGCTGAAAGTCCCTGCTTGCACGGAGCTAAGTGCGACTCCAGTACGGCAGAGCTCTAGCTCTGTTCAGAGGCCCGATCTGGCAGAGTTCCTGGCACCAAGATGCTCTGCCATAGGCGAGCCTTGCGCAGACTTGCCTTGCTTTAAGGCTCCCTCCCCAGGAAGGAGCAGGCTGTGTGAGGCTCGGAAATCGCCACTGGCGCCTTCCTGGCTTCAGCTCTACCCCTGCCTTGCCTTTGCACTTAGGTCCCAAGCGTCCTTGAGGAGGGCTTAGGGGCTGGTGGGTTGCACACTGCCAAGGGCTCCAGCAGTGAAAGCTCTGTCAGAGGGAAGCGAAGGGCAACAGCAGGGCTCCTTCAGCGGTTCCTTGGCCGCCCAGACAAAGCTCCGCACGGAGAGCACCAGGTTCCAAGGGCCCCTGGCTGGGTTTTGCATCCCCACACTCCCAGAGGCTGACTCCGTGGGTGCCTAGAAAGTGTGTGAGAGACGTAGGTTCCCTAGCACTCTCCTCCCCAGCAGAGACATGTGCAGGTGGTTGGGGCCTGATCCTGCGTGTCTGGGTTCCCTGCCCACAGCCCCAACTCAGGGGAAGCAGCCCCTGAGGCAAGACCTGCTGGAGGAGCCCTGCGCCCCCGCCTGATAGGCGAGTGCACAGCCAGCAGGGAAGCGAGCCTCCTCGGGGGAAGAGGAGGCAGCCAAGTCCCCGTCAAGCTGGAAAGCCCTGCTTAGCACGGAAGCTAAGTGCGACTCCAGTACGGCAGAGCTCTAGCTCTGTTCAGAGGCCCCGATCTGGCAGAGTTCCTGGCACCAAGATGCTCTGCCATAGGCGAGCCTTGCGCAGACTTGCCTTGCTTTTAAGGCTCCCTCCCCAGGAAGGAGCAGGCTGTGTGAGGCTCGGAGACGCCACTGGCGCCTTCCTGGCTTCAGCTCTATCCCTGCCTTGCCTTTGCACTTAGGTCCCAAGCGTCCTTGAGGAGGGCTTAGGGGCTGGTGGGTTGCACACTGCCAAGGGCTCCAGCAGTGAGAAGCTCTGTCAGAGGGAAGCGAAGGGCAACAGCAGGGCTCCTCCAGCGGTTCCTTGGCCGCCCAGACAAAGCTCCGCACGGAGAGCACCAGGTTCCAAGGGCCCCTGGCTGGGGTTTTGCATCCCCACACTCCCAGAGGCTGACTCCGTGGGTGCCCTAGAAAGTGTATGAGCAGACGTAGGTTCCCTAGCACTCTCCTCCCCAGCAGAGACATGTGCAGGTGGTTGGGGCCTGATCCTGCGTGTCTGGGTTCCCGCCCACAGCCCCAACTCAGGGGAAGCAGCCCCTGAGGCAAGACCTGCTGGAGGAGCCCTGCGCCCCGCCTGATAGGCGAGTGCACAGCCAGCAGGGAAGCGAGCCTCCTCGGGGGAAGAGGAGGCAGCCCAGCCCCGTCAAGTTGAAAGCCCTGCTTGCACGGAGCTAAGTGCGCCTCCAGTACGGCAGAGCTCTAGCTCTGCTCAGAGCCCCGATCTGGCAGAGTTCCTGGCGCGAGGCTGCTCTGCCGGGGGCTAGCCTTGCCCAGACTTGCCTTGCTTTTAGGCTGCCTCTCCAGGAAGGAGCAGGCAGCAGGAGCCTGGGAGTCGCCACTGGCGCCTTTCTTGCCTCAGCTCCAATCCTGCCTTGCCTTTGCACTTAGGTCCCAGTCCTCCTTAAGGAGAGCTTAGGGGCTGGTGGGTTGCACACTGCCAAGGGCTCCAGCAGTGAGAATTCTGTCAGAGGGAAGGGAAGGGCAACTGCAGGGCTCCTCCAGCGGTTGCTTGGCCGCCCAGATTCAGCGCCACACGGAGAGCACCAGGCTCCCAGGGCCCCTGGCTGGGGTTTTCAGCCCCGCACACACGGAGGCTGATTCCTTGGGTGCCCAGAAAGTGTATGACAGACGTAGGTTCCCTAGCACTCTCCTCCCCAGCAGAGACATGTGCAGGTGTTTGGGGCCTGATCCTGCGTGTCTGGGTTCCTGCCCACAGCCCCAACTCAGGGGAAGCAGCCCCTGAGGCAAGACCTGCTGGAGGAGCCCTGCGCCCCCGCCTGATAGGCGAGTGCACAGCCAGCAGGGAAGCGAGCCTCCTCGGGGGAAGAGGAGGCAGCAAGTCCCCGTCAAGCTGAAATCCCTGCTTACACGAAGCTAAGTGCGACTCCAGTACGGCAGATCTCTAGCTCTGTTCAGAGGCCCGATCTGGCAGAGTTCCTGGCACCAAGATGCTCTGCCATAGGCGAGCCTTGCGCAGACTTGCCTTGCTTTAAGGCTCCCTCCCCAGGAAGGAGCAGGCTGTGTGAGGCTCGGAAACGCCACTGGCGCCTTCCTGGCTTCAGCTCTACCCTGCCTTGCCTTTGCACTTAGGTCCCAAGCGTCCTTGAGGAGGGCTTAGGGGCTGGTGGGTTGCACACTGCCAAGGGCTCCAGCAGTGAAAGCTCTGTCAGAGGGAAGCGAAGGGCAACAGCAGGGCTCCTTCCAGCGGTTCCTTGGCCGCCCAGACAAAGCTCCGCACGGAGAGCACCAGGTTCCAAGGGCCCCTGGCTGGGTTTTGCATCCCCACACTCCCAGAGGCTGACTCCGTGGGTGCCTAGAAAGTGTGTGAGAGACGTAGGTTCCCTAGCACTCTCCTCCCCAGCAGAGACATGTGCAGGTGGTTGGGGCCTTATCCTGCGTGTCTGGGTTCCCGCCCACAGCCTCAACTCAGGGGAAGCAGCCCCTGAGGCAAGACCTGCTGGAGGAGCCCTGCGCGCCCCGCCTGATAGGCGAGAGCACAGCCAGCAGTGTAGCGAGCCTCCTCGGGAGAAGAGGAGGCAGCCGAGCCCAGTCAAGAGGAAAGCCCTGCTTGCACGGAGCTAAGTGGGCCTCCAGGACGGCAGAGCTCTAGCTCTGCTCAGAGCCCCGATCTGGCAGAGTTTCTGGCGCGAGGCTGCTCGGCCGGGGGCTCGCCTTGCCCAGACTTGCCTTGCTTTTAGGCTCCCTCCCCAGGAAGGAGCTGTCTGAGTGAGCCTGGGAGACGCCACTGGTGCCTTCCTTGCCTCAGCTCCAATCCTGCCTTGCCTTTGCACATAGGTGCCAGGCGTGGTTGGGGAGGGCTTAGGGGGTGGTGGGTTGCACACTGTCAAGGGCTTCAGCAGTGAGAGCTCTGTCAGAGGGAAGGGAAGGGCAACTGCAGGGCTCCTCCAGCGGTTTCTAGGCCGCCTAGAATCAGCGGCGCACCGAGAGCACCAGGCTCCCAGGGCCCCTGGCTGGGGTTTTCAGCCCCGCACACACGGAGGCTGATTCCTTGGGTGCCCAGAAAGTGTATGACAGACGTAGGTTCCCTAGCACTCTCCTCCCCAGCAGAGACATGTGCAGGTGGTTGGGGCCTGATCCTGCGTGTCTGGGTTCCTGCCCACAGCCCCAACTCAGGGGAAGCAGCCCCTGAGGCAAGACCTGCTGGAGGAGCCCTGCGCCCCCGCCTGATAGGCGAGTGCACAGCCAGCAGGGAAGCGAGCCTCCTCGGGGGAAGAGGAGGCAGCCCAGCCCCGTCAAGTTGAAAGCCCTGCTTGCACGGAGCTAAGTGCGCCTCCAGTATGGCAGAGCTCTAGCTCTACTCAGAGCCCCGATCTGGCAGAGTTCCTGGCGCGAGGCTGCTCTGCCGGGGGCTAGCCTTGCCCAGAATTGCCTTGCTTTTAGGCTGCCTCTCCAGGAAGGAGCAGGCAGCAGGAGCCTGGGAGTCGCCACTGGCGCCTTTCTTGCCTCAGCTCCAATCCTGCCTTGCCTTTGCACTTAGGTCCCAGTCCTCCTTAAGGAGAGCTTAGGGGCTGGTGGGTTGCACACTGCCAAGGGCTCCAGCAGTGAGAATTCTGTCAGAGGGAAGGGAAGGGCAACTGCAGGGCTCCTCCAGCGGTTGCTTGGCCGCCCAGATTCAGCGCCACACGGAGAGCACCAGGCTCCCAGGTCCCCTGGCTGGGGTTTTCAGCCCCGCACACACGGAGGCTGATTCCTTGGGTGCCCAGAAAGTGTATGACAGACGGAGGTTCCCTAGCACTCTCCTCCCCAGCAGAGACATGTGCAGGTGGTTGGGGCCTTATCCTGCGTGTCTGGGTTCCCGCCCACAGCCTCAACTCAGGGGAAGCAGCCCCTGAGGCAAGACCTGCTGGAGGAGCCCTGCGCACCCGCCTGATAGGCGAGAGCACAGCCAGCAGTGTAGCGAGCCTCCTCAGGGGAAGAGGAGGCAGCCCAGCCCCGTCAAGCGGAAAGCCCTGGTTGCACGGAGCTAAGTGCGACTCCAGGATGGCAGAGCTCTAGCCCTGCTCAGAGCCCCGATCTGGCAGAGTTCCTTGCGCGAGGCTGCTCTGCCGGGGGCTAGCCTTGCCCAGACTTGCCTTGCTTTTAGGCTGCCTCCCTGGGAAGGAGCAGGCAGCAGGAACCTGGGAGATGCCACTGGCGCCTTCCTTGCCTCAGCTCCAGTCCTGCCTTGCCTTTGCACTTAGGTCCCACTCCTCCTTAAGGAGGGCTAGGGGCTGGTGGGTTGCACACTGCCAAGGGCTCCAGCAGTGAGAGCTCTGTCAGAGGGAAGGGAAGGGCAACTGCAGCGCTCCTCCAGCGGTTGCTTGGACGCCCAGATTCAGCCCCGCAAGGAGAGCACCAGGCTCCCAGGGCCCCTGGCTGGGGTCTTCATCCCCGGACACCTGGAGGATGATTCCGTGGGCGCCCAGAAAGTGTATGACAGACGTAGGTTCCCTAGCACTCTCCTCCCCAGCAGAGACATGTGCAGGTGGTTGGGGCCTTATCCTGCGTGTCTGGGTTCCTGCCCACAGCCCCAACTCAGGGGAAGCAGCCCCTGAGGCAAGACCTGCTGGAGGAGCCCTGCGCCCCCGCCTGATAGGCGAGTGCACAGCCAGCAGGGAAGCGAGCCTCCTCGGGGGAAGAGGAGGCAGCCCAGCCCCGTCAAGTTGAAAGCCCTGCTTGCACGGAGCTAAGTGCGCCTCCAGTACGGCAGAGCTCTAGCTCTGCTCAGAGCCCCGATCTGGCAGAGTTCCTGGCGCGAGGCTGCTCTGCCGGGGGCTAGCCTTGCCCAGACTTGCCTTGCTTTTAGGCTGCCTCTCCAGGAAGGAGCAGGCAGCAGGAGCCTGGGAGTCGCCACTGGCGCCTTTCTTGCCTCAGCTCCAATCCTGCCTTGCCTTTGCACTTAGGTCCCAGTCCTCCTTAAGGAGAGCTTAGGGGCTGGTGGGTTGCACATTGCCAAGGGCTCCAGCAGTGAGAATTCTGTCAGAGGGAAGGGAAGGGCAACTGCAGGGCTCCTCCAGCGGTTGCTTGGCCGCCCAGATTCAGCGCCACACGGAGAGCACCAGGCTCCCAGGTCCCCTGGCTGGGGTTTTCAGCCCCGCACACACGGAGGCTGATTCCTTGGGTGCCCAGAAAGTGTATGACAGACGTAGGTTCCCTAGCACTCTCCTCCCCAGCAGAGACATATGCAGGTGTTTGGGGCCTGATCCTGCGTGTCTGGGTTCCTGCCCACAGCCCCAACTCAGGGGAAGCAGCCCCTGAGGCAAGACCTGCTGGAGGAGCCCTGCGCCCCCTCCTGATAGGCGAGTGCACAGCCAGCAGGGAAGCGAGCCTCCTCGGGAGAAGAGGAGGCAGCAAGTCCCCGTCAAGCTGAAATCCCTGTTTACACGAAGCTAAGTGCGACTCCAGTACGGCAGATCTCTAGCTCTGTTCAGAGGCCCGATCTGGCAGAGTTCCTGGCACCAAGATGCTCTGCCATAGGCGAGCCTTGCGCAGACTTGCCTTGCTTTAAGGCTCCCTCCCCAGGAAGGAGCAGGCTGTGTGAGGCTCGGAAATGCCACTGGCGCCTTCCTGGCTTCAGCTCTACCCCTGCCTTGCCTTTGCACTTAGGTCCCAAGCGTCCTTGAGGAGGGCTTAGGGGCTGGTGGGTTGCCAAGGGCTCCAGCAGTGAAAGCTCTGTCAGAGGGAAGCGAAGGGCAACAGCAGGGCTCCTTCAGCGGTTCCTTGGCCGCCCAGACAAAGCTCCGCACGGAGAGCACCAGGTTCCAAGGGCCCCTGGCTGGGTTTTGCATCCCCACACTCCCAGAGGCTGACTCCGTGGGTGCCTAGAAAGTGTGTGAGAGACGTAGGTTCCCTAGCACTCTCCTCCCCAGCAGAGACATGTGCAGGTGGTTGGGGCCTGATCCTGCGTGTCTGGGTTCCCGCCCACAGCCCCAACTCTTGGGAAGCAGCCCCTGAGGCAAGACCTGCTGGAGGAGCCCTGCGCGCCCGCCTGATAGGCGAGAGCACAGCCAGCAGTGTAGCGAGCCTCCTCGGGAGAAGAGGAGGCAGCCGAGCCCAGTCAAGAGGAAAGCCCTGCTTGCACGGAGCTAAGTGGGCCTCCAGTACGGCAGAGCTCTAGCTCTGCTCAGAGCCCCGATCTGACAGAGTTACTGGCGCGAGGCTGCTCTGCCGGGGGCTATCCTTGCCCGTCTTGCCTTGCTTTTAGGCTGCCTCTCCAGGAAGGAGCAGGCAGCAGGAGCCTGGGAGTCGCCACTGGCGCCTTTCTTGCCTCAGCTCCAATCCTGCCTTGCCTTTGCACTTAGATCCCAGTCCTCCTTAAGGAGAGCTTAGGGGCTGGTGGGTTGCACACTGCCAAGGGCTCCAGCAGTGAGAACTCTGTCAGAGGGAAGGGAAGGGCAACTGCAGGGCTCCTCCAGCGGTTGCTTGGCCGCCCAGATTCAGCGCCACACGGAGAGCACCAGGCTCCCAGGTCCCCTGGCTGGGGTTTTCAGCCCCGCACACACGGAGGCTGATTCCTTGGGTGCCCAGAAAGTGTATGACAGACGTAGGTTCCCTAGCACTCTCCTCCCCAGCAGAGACATGTGCAGGTGTTTGGGGCCTGATCCTGCGTGTCTGGGTTCCTGCCCACAGCCCCAACTCAGGGGAAGCAGCCCCTGAGGCAAGACCTGCTGGAGGAGCCCTGCGCGCCCTCCTGATAAGGCGAGAGCACAGCCAGCAGTGTAGCGAGCCTCCTCGGGAGAAGAGGAGGCAGCCGAGCCCAGTCAAGAGGAAAGCCCTGCTTGCACGGAGCTAAGTGGGCCTCCCGGACGGCAGAGCTCTAGCTCTGCTCAGAGCCCCGATCTGGCAGAGTTTCTGGCACGAGGCTGCTCGGCCGGGGGCTCGCCTTGCCCAGACTTGCCTTGCTTTTAGGCTGCCTCCCCAGGAAGGAGCTCTCTGAGTCAGCCTGGGAGACGCCACTGGTGCCTTCCTTGCCTCAGCTCCAATCCTGCCTTGCCTTTGCACTTAGGTGCCAGGCATTGTTGGGGAGGGCTTAGGGGGTGGTGGGTTGCACACTGCCAAGGGCTTCAGCAGTGAGAGCTCTGTCAGAGGGAAGGGAAGGGCAACTGCAGGGCTCCTCCAGCGGTTTCTAGGCCGCCTAGAATCAGCGGCGCACCGAGAGCACCAGGCTCCCAGGGCCCCTGGCTGGGGTTTTCAGCCCCGCACACACGGAGGCTGATTCCTTGGGTGCCCAGAAAGTGTATGACAGACGTAGGTTCCCTAGCACTCTCCTCCCCAGCAGAGACATGTGCAGGTGTTTGGGGCCTGATCCTGCGTGTCTGGGTTCCTGCCCACAGCCCCAACTCAGGGGAAGCAGCCCCTGAGGCAAGACCTGCTGGAGGAGCCCTGCGCCCCCGCCTGATAGGCGAGTGCACAGCCAGCAGGGAAGCGAGCCTCCTCGGGGGAAGAGGAGGCAGCCCAGCCCCGTCAAGTTGAAAGCCCTGCTTGCACGGAGCTAAGTGCGCCTCCAGTACGGCAGAGCTCTAGCTCTACTCAGAGCCCCGATCTGGCAGAGTTCCTGGCGCGAGGCTGCTCTGCCGGGGGCTAGCCTTGCCCAGAATTGCCTTGCTTTTAGGCTGCCTCTCCAGGAAGGAGCAGGCAGCAGGAGCCTGGGAGTCGCCACTGGCGCCTTTCTTGCCTCAGCTCCAATCCTGCCTTGCCTTTGCACTTAGGTCCCAGTCCTCCTTAAGGAGAGCTTAGGGGCTGGTGGGTTGCACACTGCCAAGGGCTCCAGCAGTGAGAATTCTGTCAGAGGGAAGGGAAGGGCAACTGCAGGGCTCCTCCAGCGGTTGCTTGGCCGCCCAGATTCAGCGCCACACGGAGAGCACCAGGCTCCCAGGTCCCCTGGCTGGGGTTTTCAGCCCCGCACACACGGAGGCTGATTCCTTGGGTGCCCAGAAAGTGTATGACAGACGGAGGTTCCCTAGCACTCTCCTCCCCAGCAGAGACATGTGCAGGTGGTTGGGGCCTTATCCTGCGTGTCTGGGTTCCCGCCCACAGCCTCAACTCAGGGGAAGCAGCCCCTGAGGCAAGACCTGCTGGAGGAGCCCTGCGCACCCGCCTGATAGGCGAGAGCACAGCCAGCAGTGTAGCGAGCCTCCTCAGGGGAAGAGGAGGCAGCCCAGCCCCGTCAAGCGGAAAGCCCTGGTTGCACGGAGCTAAGTGCGACTCCAGGATGGCAGAGCTCTAGCCCTGCTCAGAGCCCCGATCTGGCAGAGTTCCTTGCGCGAGGCTGCTCTGCCGGGGGCTAGCCTTGCCCAGACTTGCCTTGCTTTTAGGCTGCCTCCCTGGGAAGGAGCAGGCAGCAGGAGCCTGGGAGATGCCACTGGCGCCTTCCTTGCCTCAGCTCCAGTCCTGCCTTGCCTTTGCACTTAGGTCCCACTCCTCCTTAAGGAGGGCTAGGGGCTGGTGGGTTGCACACTGCCAAGGGCTCCAGCAGTGAGAGCTCTGTCAGAGGGAAGGGAAGGGCAACTGCAGCGCTCCTCCAGCGGTTGCTTGGACGCCCAGATTCAGCCCCGCAAGGAGAGCACCAGGCTCCCAGGGCCCCTGGCTGGGGTCTTCATCCCCGGACACCTGGAGGATGATTCCGTGGGCGCCCAGAAAGTGTATGACAGACGTAGGTTCCCTAGCACTCTCCTCCCCAGCAGAGACATGTGCAGGTGGTTGGGGCCTTATCCTGCGTGTCTGGGTTCCTGCCCACAGCCCCAACTCAGGGGAAGCAGCCCCTGAGGCAAGACCTGCTGGAGGAGCCCTGCGCCCCCGCCTGATAGGCGAGTGCACAGCCAGCAGGGAAGCGAGCCTCCTCGGGGGAAGAGGAGGCAGCCCAGCCCCGTCAAGTTGAAAGCCCTGCTTGCACGGAGCTAAGTGCGCCTCCAGTACGGCAGAGCTCTAGCTCTGCTCAGAGCCCCGATCTGGCAGAGTTCCTGGCGCGAGGCTGCTCTGCCGGGGGCTAGCCTTGCCCAGACTTGCCTTGCTTTTAGGCTGCCTCTCCAGGAAGGAGCAGGCAGCAGGAGCCTGGGAGTCGCCACTGGCGCCTTTCTTGCCTCAGCTCCAATCCTGCCTTGCCTTTGCACTTAGGTCCCAGTCCTCCTTAAGGAGAGCTTAGGGGCTGGTGGGTTGCACACTTGCCAAGGGCTCCAGCAGTGAGAATTCTGTCAGAGGGAAGGGAAGGGCAACTGCAGGGCTCCTCCAGCGGTTGCTTGGCCGCCCAGATTCAGCGCCACACGGAGAGCACCAGGCTCCCAGGTCCCCTGGCTGGGGTTTTCAGCCCCGCACACACGGAGGCTGATTCCTTGGGTGCCCAGAAAGTGTATGACAGACGTAGGTTCCCTAGCACTCTCCTCCCCAGCAGAGACATATGCAGGTGTTTGGGGCCTGATCCTGCGTGTCTGGGTTCCTGCCCACAGCCCCAACTCAGGGGAAGCAGCCCCTGAGGCAAGACCTGCTGGAGGAGCCCTGCGCCCCCTCCTGATAGGCGAGTGCACAGCCAGCAGGGAAGCGAGCCTCCTCGGGGAAGAGGAGGCAGCAAGTCCCCGTCAAGCTGAAATCCCTGCTTACACGAAGCTAAGTGCCGACTCCAGTACGGCAGATCTCTAGCTCTGTTCAGAGGCCCGATCTGGCAGAGTTCCTGGCACCAAGATGCTCTGCCATAGGCGAGCCTTGCGCAGACTTGCCTTGCTTTAAGGCTCCCTCCCCAGGAAGGAGCAGGCTGTGTGAGGCTCGGAAATGCCACTGGCGCCTTCCTGGCTTCAGCTCTACCCCTGCCTTGCCTTTGCACTTAGGTCCCAAGCGTCCTTGAGGAGGGCTTAGGGGCTGGTGGGTTGCCAAGGGCTCCAGCAGTGAAAGCTCTGTCAGAGGGAAGCGAAGGGCAACAGCAGGGCTCCTTCAGCGGTTCCTTGGCCGCCCAGACAAAGCTCCGCACGGAGAGCACCAGGTTCCAAGGGCCCCTGGCTGGGTTTTGCATCCCCACACTCCCAGAGGCTGACTCCGTGGGTGCCTAGAAAGTGTGTGAGAGACGTAGGTTCCCTAGCACTCTCCTCCCCAGCAGAGACATGTGCAGGTGGTTGGGGCCTGATCCTGCGTGTCTGGGTTCCCGCCCACAGCCCCAACTCTTGGGAAGCAGCCCCTGAGGCAAGACCTGCTGGAGGAGCCCTGCGCGCCCGCCTGATAGGCGAGAGCACAGCCAGCAGTGTAGCGAGCCTCCTCGGGAGAAGAGGAGGCAGCCGAGCCCAGTCAAGAGGAAAGCCCTGCTTGCACGGAGCTAAGTGCGCCTCCAGTACGGCAGAGCTCTAGCTCTGCTCAGAGCCCCGATCTGGCAGAGTTCCTGGCGCGAGGCTGCTCTGCCGGGGGCTAGCCTTGCCCAGACTTGCCTTGCTTTTAGGCTGCCTCTCCAGGAAGGAGCAGGCAGCAGGAGCCTGGGAGTCGCCACTGGCGCCTTTCTTGCCTCAGCTCCAATCCTGCCTTGCCTTTGCACTTAGGTCCCAGTCCTCCTTAGGAGAGCTTAGGGGCTGGTGGGTTGCACACTGCCAAGGGCTCCAGCAGTGAGAATTCTGTCAGAGGGAAGGGAAGGGCAACTGCAGGGCTCCTCCAGCGGTTGCTTGGCCGCCCAGATTCAGCGCCACACGGAGAGCACCAGGCTCCCAGGTCCCCTGGCTGGGGTTTTCAGCCCCGCACACACGGAGGCTGATTCCTTGGGTGCCCAGAAAGTGTATGACAGACGTAGGTTCCCTAGCACTCTCCTCCCCAGCAGAGACATGTGCAGGTGTTTGGGGCCTGATCCTGCGTGTCTGGGTTCCCTGCCCACAGCCCCAACTCAGGGGAAGCAGCCCCTGAGGCAAGACCTGCTGGAGGAGCCCTGCGCCCCCGCCTGATAGGCGAGTGCACAGCCAGCAGGGAAGCGAGCCTCCTCGGGGGAAGAGGAGGCAGCCCAGTCCCCGTCAAGCTGGAAAGCCCTGCTTGCACGGAAGCTAAGTGCGACTCCAGTACGGCAGAGCTCTAGCTCTGCTCAGAGCCCCGATCTGGCAGAGTTCCTGGCCGCAGAGCTGCTCTGCCAAGGGGCTAGCCTTGCCCAGACTTGCCTTGCTTTTAGGCTGCCTCCCCAGGAAGGAGCAGGCTGCAGTGAGCCTGGGAGACGCCACTGGCGCCTTCCTTGCCTCAGCTCCATCCCTGCCTTGCCTTTGCACTTAGGTCCCAAGCGTCCTTGAGGAGGGCTTAGGGGCTGGTGGGTTGCACACTGCCAAGGGCTCCAGCAGTGAGAGCTCTGTCAGAGGGAAGCGGAAGGGCAACTGCAGGGCTCCTTCCAGCGGTTCTTGGCCGCCCAGATCAAGCCCGCACGGAGAGCACCAGGCTTCCAGGGCCCCTGGCTGGGGTCTTTGCATCCCCACACCCAGAGGCTGACTCCGTGGGTGCCCTAGAAAGTGTATGACAGACGTAGGTTCCCTAGCACTCTCCTCCCCAGCAGAGACATGTGCAGGTGGTTGGGGCCTGATCCTGCGTGTCTGGGTTCCCTGCCCACAGCCCTCAACTCAGGGGAAGCAGCCCCTGAGGCAAGACCTGCTGGAGGAGCCCTGCGCGCCCGCCTGATAGGCGAGTGCACAGCCAGCAGGTGTAAGCGAGCCTCCTCGGGGAAGAGGAGGCAGCCCAGCCCCGTCAAGTTGAAAGCCCTGCTTGCACGGAGCTAAGTGCGCCTCCAGTACGGCAGAGCTCTAGCTCTGCTCAGAGCCCCGATCTGGCAGAGTTCCTGGCGCGAGGCTGCTCTGCCGGGGGCTAGCCTTGGCCCAGACTTGCCTTGCTTTTAGGCTGCCTCTCCAGGAAGGAGCAGGCAGCAGGAGCCTGGGAGTCGCCACTGGCGCCTTCTTGCCTCAGCTCCAATCCTGCCTTGCCTTTGCACTTAGGTCCCAGTCCTCCTTGGGAGGCTTAGGGGCTGGTGGGTTGCACACTGCCAAGGGCTCCAGCAGTGAGAATTCTGTCAGAGGGAAGGGAAGGGCAACTGCAGGGCTCCTCCAGCGGTTCTTGGCCGCCCAGAATTCAGCGCCGCACGGAGAGCACCAGGCTCCCAGGGCCCCTGGCTGGGGTTTTCAGCCCCGCACACACGGAGGCTGATTCCTTGGGTGCCCAGAAGTGTATGACAGACGTAGGTTCCCTAGCACCTCTCCTCGCC
>NW_017205378.1:0-5302 GCF_001704415.2 Capra hircus
CACAAGGTCTTAGGCCGTGGCATCGACCGGAGAGGAATCCGAGAGGCCCCTGAGCAACTCGCATGGGGACTGGCTTTTCTGAGGCCACCAGAGCGGGTCCCTGAGGTCCCCGTCGTAAGTCGAGAGCACATGCCGCAACTCGAGAAAATCCAGGAGGTTCTCCCTCCAGGCGAGATGAGGCCCATTTCCGCTGAGGCGTCTCGAGGCTAATCACATTTAACATGTGGAAATTCCAAAGGGTCCTTCACACCCTTGCTGGCAACTCAAGAAGTTCCCCGACATACCTGTCTCCACTCGAAAGGAAGCACGAGAATCCAGCCACATCCAGAGGAGCCACGTTTCCCTCCTAGCTCGAGAGGAGGGATCCTTTCCCTGCGTGGTGGGAAAGAATTCACAGCGTTCCCGTCGCATCTCAAGAGGAGGCGCTCTCCACAGGAAAGGCGAGAGGAACTCCAGGGTCGTGCCACCATTCCCATAGACCCAGATGTCTCAGTCCATTCCAGGGAAACCTGTTTTCCCTGCACTGCCTCGACTTTCAAGCCGAGGATAGAGTCACACCCGGTGGACGTGGATAGCCCTGTGGAAAGCCTGTGGAAAGCCTCGTTGGGAAAGCCTCGAAGGAAAAGTCACAGATCCCTTGATCCCCGCGAAGGGAAGAGCGACACTTCTGCTACAGCTCGGAAGGAAAGCGCACGTGCATGCCACCACGAGACGAAGACTGACTCCCCTGGGAGACTCGAGAAGTACCCCAAGATCCATGTCAGCACTGGAGAGGAATGCTCAGGTTCGGCACTGACTCCACACAAGACCTTAGGCCCCAACATCGAGGGAGAGGAACCCGAGAGGCCCCGAGTAACTCGCATGGGGACTGGCCTTTCTTGAGGCCACCAGAACGGGTCCCTGTGGTCCCCGTCGTAAATCGAGAGCACACTGCCCCAACTAGAGAAAATCCAGGAGGTTCTCCCCTCCAAGCGAGATGAGGCCCATTGCGCTGAGCGTCTCGAGGCTAATCAACCTAACATCTGGAACTTCCAAAGGTCCTTCACACCCTTGCTGCAACTCAAGAAGTTCCGCTGACATACCCGTCTCCACTCGAGAGGAAGCAGGAGAGTTCTGCCCACATCAGAGGAGCCCCGTGTCCGCTCCTATCTCGAGAGGAGGGATCCTTTCCCTGCTTGATCAGGAAAGAATTCCCGGCGTTCCGCGTCGCATCTCAAGAGGAGGCGCTCTCCACAGGAAAGGCGAGAGGAACTCCAGGGTCGTGCCACCATTCCCAGAGTCCCCCAGATATCTCAGTCCATTCCAGGGAAACCTGTTTTCCCTGCACTGCCTCGACTTTCAAGCCGAGGATCGACTCACACCAAGGTGGCACGTAGGACAGCCCTGTAGGAAGGCCTCGTGGGAAAGCCTCGTGGGAAAGCCTCGAGGGAAAGCCACAGATCCCTTGATCCAAGCGAAGGGAAGCGTGACACTGCTACTACAGCTCGAGAGGAAAGCACACGTGCAGGCCCCCACTCGAGACGAGGACTGACTCCCCTGGGGAGACACAGAAGTACCCCAAGATCCATGTCAGCACTGGAGAGGAATCCTCAGGTTCCGGCACCGACGCCACACAAGGTCTTAAGCCAGCGTGACACTGCTGCTACAGCTCGGGAGGAAAGCGCACGTGCATGCCCCAACTCGAAACGAGGACTGACTCCCCTGGGGAGACTCGAGAAGTACCCCAAGATCCATGTCAGCACTGGAGAGGAATCCTCAGGTTCCGGCACCGACTTCACACTAGGTCTTAGGCCCCGACATCGACGGGAGAGGAATCCCAGAGAGGCCCCCGAGCAACTCGCATGTGGACTGGCCTTTCCTGAGGCCACCAGAGCGGGTCCCTGAGGTCCCCGAGGTAACTCGAGAGCACCTGCCGCAACTCGAGAAAATCCAGGAGGTTCTACCCTCCTGGCTAGATGAGGCCCATTTCCGCTGAGGCGTCTCGAGGCTAATCACACCTAACCTCTGGAACTTCCAACGGGTCCTTCACACCCTTGCTGCAACTCAAGAAGTTCCCCGACATACCCGTCTCCACTCGAGAGGAAGCACGAGAAGTCCCGCCCACATCCAGAGGAGCTCCGTTTCCGCCTCCTAGCTCGAGAGGTGGGATCCTTTCCCTGCGTGGTCGGGAAAGAATTTCCGGCGTTCCCAGCGCATCTCAAGAGGACCCGCTCTCCACAGGAAAGGTGAGAGGAACTCCAGGTACGTGCACCATTCCCAGAGTCCCCCAGATGTCTCCGTCCATTCCAGGGAAACCATGTTTTCCCTGCACTGCATAGGCTTTCAAGCCAAGGATCGACTCACACCACGGTGGCACGTGGGACAGCCCTGTGGGAAAGCCTCGAGGGATAGCCCCGTGGGAAAGCCTCCTGGGAAAGCCTCCTGGGAAAGCCTCAATGGAAAGCCACAGATCCCTTTATCCACGCGAAGGGAAGGGCGACACTGCTGCTACAGCTCGGAGGAATGCGCACGTGCATGCCCCCACTCGAGACGAGGACTGACTCCCCTGGGGAGACTCCAGAAGTACCCAAGATCCATGTCAGCACTGGAGAGGAATCCTCAGATTCCGGCAACGACTCCACACAAGGTCTTAGGCCCCGGCATCGACGGGAGAGGAATCCCGAGAGGCACCAGAGCAACTCGCATGGGGACTGGACTTTCCTGAGGCCACCAGGGCGGGTCCCTGAGGTCCTCGTCATAAGTCGAGAGCACCTGCCGCAACTCGAGAAAATCCAGGAGGTTCTCTCCTCCAGGCGAGATGAGGCCCATATCCGCCGAGGCTTCTCGAGGCTAATCACTTCTAACATCTGGAACTTCCAAAGCGTCCTTCACACCCTTGCTGTAACTCAAGAAATTCCGCGACATACCCGTCTCCACTCGAGAGGAAGCACGAGAGTCCCGCCCACATCCAGAGGAGCCCCGTTTCCGCCTCCTAGCTCGAGAGGAGGGATCCTTTCCCTGCGTGGTGGGGAAAGAATTCCCCGCGTTCCGGTCGCAACTCAAGAGGAGGTCCACTCCACAGGAAAGGCGAGAGGAACTCCAGGGTCGTGCCACCATTCCCAGAGTCCCCCAGATGTCTCAGTCCATTCCAGGGAAACCTGTTTTCCCTGCACTGCCTCGACTTTCAAGCCGAGGTTCAACTCACACCACGGTGCCACGTGGGACAGCCCTGTGGGAAAGCCACATGGGAAGGCCTGGTGGGAAAGCCTCGAGGGAAAGCCGCAGATCCCCTGATCCACGCGAAGGAAAGCGTGACACTGCTGCTACAGCTCGGGAGGAAATCGCACGTGCATGCCTCCACTCGAGACGAGAACTGACTCCCCTGGGGAGACTTCAGAAGTTCTCCAAGATCCATGTCAGCACTGGAGAGGAATCCTCAGGTTCCGGCACCGACTCCACACAAGGTCTTAGGCCCGGGCATCGACGGGAGAGGAATCCCGAGAGGCCCCAGAGCAACTCGAATGGGGACTGGCCTTTCCTGAGGCCACCAGAGCGGGTCCCTGAGGTCCCCGTCGTAAGTCGAGAGCACCTGCCGCAACTCGAGAAAATCCAGGAGGTTCTCCCCTCCAGGCGAGATGAGGCCCATTTCCGCTGAGGCATCTCGAGGCTAATCACATCTAACATCTGGAACTTCCAAAGGGTCCTTCACACCCTTGCTGCAACTCAAGAAGTTCCCCGACATACCCGTCTCCACTCGAGAGGAAGCACGAGAGTGCCGCCCACATCCAGAGGAGCCCCGTTTCCGCCTGCTAGCTCGAGAGGAGGGATCCTTTACCAGCGTGGTCGGGAAAGAATTCCCGGCATTCCCGTCACATCTCAAGAGGAGGCGCTCTCCACAGGAAAGGCGAGAGGAACTCCAGGGTCGTGCCATATTCCCAAAGTCCCCCAGATGTCTCAGTCCATTCCAGGGAAACCTGTTTTCCCTGCACTGCCTCGACTTTCAAGCCGAGGATCGACTCACACAACGTTGGCACGTGGACATCCCTGTGGGCAAGCCTCGTGGGAAAGCCTCGTGGGAAAGCCTCGAGGGAAAGACACAGATCCCTTGATCCGACGGGAAGGGAAGCGTGACACTGCTGCTACAGCTCGAGAGGAAAGCGCACGTGCATAGCCCCACTCGAGATGAGGACTGACTCCCCTGGGGAGACTCCAGAAGTACCCCAAGATCCATGTCAGCACTGAAGAGGAATGCTCAGGTTCCGGCACCGACTCCACACAAGGTCTTAGACCCCGGAATCTACGGGAGAGGAATACCGAGAGGCCCCAGAGCAATTCGCATGGGGACTGGCCTTTCCTGAGGCCACCTGAGCGGGTCCCTGAGGTCCCTATCGTAAGTCGAGAGCACCTGCCTCAACTCGAGAAAATCCAGGAGGTTCTCCAAACCAGGCGAGATGAAGGCCATTTCCCCTGAGGCAACAAGGGGGTAATCACACTTAAACTCTGGAACTTCCAAAGGGTCCTTCACACCCTTGCTGCAACTCAAGAAGTTCCCCCGACATACCCGTCTCCACTCAAGAGGATCCCAAGGGTCCCGCCCATATCCAGAGTGCCCCGATTCGCGCCTGCTAGCTCGAGAGGAGGGATTCTTTCCCTGCGTGGTCGGGAAAGTATTCCTAGCGTTCCCGTCTCATCTCAAGAGTAGGCGCTCTCCACAGGAAAGGCGAGAGGAACTCCACTCTCAAGCCCCATTCCCAGAGTCCCCTGGATGTCTCAGTCCATTCCAGGGAAACCTGTTTTCCCTGCACTGCCTCGACTTTCAATCCGAGGATCGACTCACACCACGGTGACACGTGGGAGAGGCCTGTGGGAAAGCCTCGTGGGAAAGCCTCGAGGGAAAGACACAGATCCGTTGATCCACGCGAGGGAAGTGAGACACTGCTGCTACAGCTTCGGAGGAAAGCGCACGTGCATGACCCCACTCGAGACGAGGACTGACTGCCTGGGGAGAATCCAGAAGTACCCCCAAGATCATGTCGGCACTTGAGAGGAATTCTCAGGTTCTGGCACTGAAGTCCACACAAGGTCTTAGGACTCAGCATCGACGGGAGAGGAATCCCGAGAGGCCCCCGAGCAACTCGCATGGGGACTGGCCTTTCCGAGGCCACCACACCGGGTCCTGAGTTCCCCGTCGTACGTCGAGAGCACCAGCCGCAACTCGAGAAAATCCAGGAGGTTCTCCCCTCGCAGGCGAGCTGAGACCTATTTCCGCTGTGGTATCTCGAGGCTAATCTAACCTTACCTCTGGAACTTCCAAAGGGTCCTT
>NW_017205379.1:0-5301 GCF_001704415.2 Capra hircus
GGAGACCTCAGGGACCGCTCCTGGTGACCTCAGGAAAGGCCAGTCCCCATGCGAGGTGCTAGGGGGCCTCTCAGGGATTCCTCTCCGGTCGATGCCGGGGGCCTAAGACCTTGTGTGGAGTCGGGACCGGAACTGAGGATTCCTCTCCAGTGCTGACATGGATCTTGGCGTACTTCTGGAGTCTCCCAAGCTTGCGTCAGTCCTCGGCTCGAGTGGGGTCATGCACGTGCGCTTTCCTCCCGAGCGGTAGCAGCAGTGTCACGCTTCCCTTCTCGTGGATCAAGGAATCTGTGGCTTTCCCTGGAGTCTTTCCCATGAGGCTTTCCCACAAGGCTATTCCACTTGCCACCATGGTGTGAGTCGATCCTCGGCGTGAAAGTCGAACCAGTGCAGGGAAAACAGGAACCTCCTTCCCCACAGTAGGGGATACACTGTCCCCTTGGCGGGTATCTCCAGGGCACTCGCGCTGGGGGGTTGCCCGCGGAGGTGCGGGCCTCAGGCTCCACGTGAGAAAAGCCCCAAATGGCATTAGCTGCCAGTCCAGACGCTGGCCCCTCAGGTCTCTGGCCGGAGCCTTGGGCTCCAGGCAACTCAAAGCCCCTCGGGGTGGCACTCTGGGACTGCTGTAGGGAAAGGATGCCAAGAGCCCACGGAGGAGTTGGGGAGGGCATGGGGGAAACGGAGGCGAGGACAGCGAGGGATCTAGGTGGAGGCGCTGGAGAGAGCGTCTGGTGTCCCGGAATGCCTCGGAGGAGCCAGCGGGGGACAGTCGAGGACCAGGGACCTGTGGAATGTGAAAAGGCGGGAAATCCCAGAGCAAGGCAGGCTGGGAAAGGGGGCGTTGGTGGCCAATTCAAAGGGACCTAGGGGCGTTTCCTGGGCGGTGAGTTCCCTTGGCACTGCTGAGGGCCCCTGATTGATCCACTCGGGGTTGAACCCACCCCCCGCTGCGAGGGAGGGCCACAAACCAAAGCCCCGAACTGCCCGCCCACCCCAACGGGGATCTTGGCGGTCCAGGGCACAGCCGTGCCCGGGAAAAGCCCACTCGCTCCACGGGACTCCGTCCAGGGTCTCTGCTTGGAAAGAGGCCAGGGGCGGCCCCCTCCATCTACCCACCCAAACCCTATTGACGTCAATGGTGGCGGAGACGCCTCCCGTTCTCCAGAGTCCTGAGCTGCTGGGTCCCCGCCCACTCGGCCAGCAGTCTGCAGCGTGCCCGTGTGCCTCTCCCACCATGGCGTCCGGCTCCTCCAGCACCTCAAGCGGTACGTTTGCCCTCGGTCCCTGTGGTCGGATCACATCTCAGGGGATTTGCGGGTGGCCTGGGCAAGGGCTCTCGGCCAATGTGTTGACCCCCCTCCCACCCGAGAACGGCTGGGACCCATCGGCCAGGCCCGGGGTTCCGAGGCGTCAGGTGTGCCCAAATTCGGAGGGCGTGGCATCGTTCGTTCATCTTGCTCCTTTGGCACACACATGGCTTCTCCGTTCTCTTTTCTGGAAGACAGTGTTGTTTCAGGGGGCGTGCTGCGGGGGGCGGGGGCCGGGTTGGGGGTGGTGGGAGCGGGTGCTTTGCTGGGATGAGGCCCTTTATCCTCACATCTTCATGTGGGAATGGGAGTCGGGAGCTCTGTGGCCTTGCTGCCTTCAGTGGCTTCCTCTGCACAGGGGCCTAGTGGCTTCTGCCTTTTGTCAGGCGTTACGGGGTTTGGGCGTCGCTTTGGTGGCCTTGGCCTTTGCCTTGGCCTGGGCCTTGGCCTTGCCTTGGCGTTGCCGTTGCCTTGCCTTGGTCTTGGGCTTGGCCTTGCCCTGCCCTTGAACTTGAACTTGACCTTGACTTGACCTTGACCTTGAACTTGAACTTGACCTTGACTTGAACCTTGAACTTTGACCTTGAACTTGACTTGAACTTGACCTTGAACTTGAACTTCAACTTCAACTTGAACTTGACCTTGAACTTGAACTTGACTTGACTTGACCTTGAACTTGAACTTGAAACTTGAGAACTTGAACTTGAACTTTGAACTTGACCTTGACGAACTTGACTTTGACCTTGAACTTGAACTTGAACTTCAACTTGAACTTGACCTTGACTTGAACTTGAAGAACTTGAACTTGAACTTGACTTGACCTTGAACTTGAACTTGAACTTTTGAACTTGAACTTGACTTGAACTTGACTTGAACTTGAACTTGAACTTTTTGACTTGAACTTGAGACCTTGACCTTGACCTTGACTTTGAACTTAAACTTCACCTTGATCTTGAGCTTGAACTTGAACTTGACCTTGACCTTGAACTTGAACCTTGACCTTGAACTTGAACTTGACCTTTGACTCGAGATTTGCTCAGAGCACCGGAGGTCCAGAAGCAGGGCCCTGTATCTCCCCTTCCCTTTGTGATCATTGCAAAGACATTCCTAGCTGATAGCGGGAGTGCCCCTGAAGAAGCAAGCAGTGGGAGTGTGTTTGACACGACTGTGTGCCTTCCTGGCCTCAGCTCCACAAGGGGCCTTTCCTCTCGAAGTAGGCCCCATGTCCCCTTGGGGAGGGTGTCATGCCTCTTTTCTCCTCACTGCCAAAGGGTGGAGCCAAGCTCGCTCTGTCAGAGGTACAAAAACAGCAATTGAATGGATTTTCAAGCTCTTGCTAGGCTGCACCCCCTTTCAGGGCCCACTTTACTGAAACAGGTGCTCTGTGGCCCCTGGTTGGGTATGCAGGTTCACAAACAGGGTGAGATCCTGTCCAAGCCAAGAATTTTCCTGAAAGACCTAGGCTCACTAGAGCTCTCCTCCAGAGCAAAGGGGATAGAGGAGATGTATGGAGGAGTCTTTGCCTTTCCTGTGAGTGTGGGGCTACTCCCTACGGCCCCAAGCTCAGGGATAACTGCCTCTAAGAAAGGAATGGCAAGAAGCGCTATTCTTGGAGGTTGGGACAGGGAGTTCGCAGCATGTGGGGAAAGAAAGACTTCTTCGGGGAAGAAGAGGCAACCACCGGGGTGTGTTTGCAAGCCTCTATTTGGAAGGAACAGGTTTGCTTATACAACTCAAGACCTCCAGATCTGCTCAGAGGACTGAAGTTCCAGAGACAGGGCCATGTATCTCCCTTCCCTTTGAGATCCTTGCAAAGACATTCCTAGCAGATCGTGGGAGTGCCCATGAAGAAGCAAGCAGCGGGAGTGTGCTTGACATCACTGGCTGCCTACCTGGGCTCAGCTCCTCAAGGGGCCTTTCTCTCCTGGTAGGCCCTATGTCCCCTTTGGGAGAGGGTGGTGCCTCTTCCCTCCACACTGCCAAAGGGTGGAGGTGGAGCAAACTCGTTCTCTCCGAGGTAAAAAAAAAAAAAGACAAATTGGATGGATTTTTAAGCTCTCTATGCTGCACCCCTCCAGGACCCACTCGAGCAAAACAGGTGCCTGTGGCCCCCTAGGTCGGGTATGCAGGTTCACACACTGGGTGGGATCCCGTCAAAGCCAAGAATTTTCCTGACAGACCTAGGCTCACTAGAGCTCTCCCCAGAGGAAAGGGGACAGAAAAGACGTGTGTGTGGAGGTGGCTCTCTGCCTTTCCAGGTCCCAATCTCAGGGATAACTGCCCCTAAGAAAGGAACTGCTGCTGCTGCTGCTGCTAAGTTGCTTCAGTCGTGTTCGACTCTGTGCGACGCCATAGACGGTAGCCCACTAGGCTCCCCGTCCCTGGGATTCTCCAGGCAAGAACAGTAAGTGGGTTGCCATTGCCTTCTCCAATGCATGAAAGTGAAAATGAAAGTGCAGTCGCTCAGTCGTGTCCGACCCTCAGCGACCCCACGGACTGCAGCCTACCAGGCTTCTCCGTCCATAGGATTTTTCTGAAAGGAACTGCAAGAAGCGCTTTTCCAGGAGGCTGGGAAAGGGAGTTCGCAGGATGTGGGGAAAGAGAGCCTCCTTCGGGGAAGAATAGGCGGCCACTTGTTTTGTGTTGCAAACCTCTATTTGGAAGGAACAGGTTAGCTTATACAAAGGGAGACCTCCAGATCTGCTCAGAGGACCAAAGTTGCAGAGGCAGGTCGGTGTATTTTCCCTTCACTTTGCGATCCTTGCAAAGACATTCCTTGCTGATAGATGATTCAGCAAGGGCCTTTGAGACTGTTGTTTTCTTTCCTAGGTTCAAAGATTCCTTCAGTTCCTAATATAGATATCCTAGAAATTATCTGACATCCGTGAAAATCTGATATGTCCTGGTCAAAATGCTGTCAGTTATAATTCCAGTTATCATATTAAAGCATTTCAAGTCGCAGCAGTGACCAGATTACATTGTCAATTTCTATTTAATCAGGTTTTAACCATGTCCTCTATGGTTTCACACTGATGCCTTTGCAGAATACTGCTACTTCAAGATATATGGAATATACTTTTTTAAGCTTACCGATAATTTGTTTGTTTGTTTGTTTGTCTTCTGGTAAGCTGGTACCAGATGGAATTTAGTCTCCTCTCTAGGTTAAGAGAACAAAGTTTTCTTAGAATGCAATTTTTGATAAACAGACTATGGATTTCTTTACCTTTCATTGATTTTATAATTGTTTTTCATCATCTGTTTTTTTACTTCGGTAAAGTAAATAGCCTTATTTAAGATTTTGGTACATGTAGGATGGACTAAGCTTTCCCCACTCTTGCAAGTTCCCTTAACCCTTCAGATTCTTCTCGTGGGACCAAGATCTCACTTTCCTCCAGAGGGACAATCCAAGCTTTTTATTAGTTGATCTGCCCCTGACATCAGAGTCCATTTGAGCATGAGTTGGCTATAATTTAGGCATGAAACTATGACTACATAAAGAAAAGGTGACTTTATGATTCAGGGATGGCCATGATATGCCTTGCACTTCAGAGAAAATGGGTTAAAATGATTTTTTTTTTCTTCAAAACTGCACAGCCAGTTCTTTCAGCATATGCAATTGAAAACATCTAGTCATTAGGTCAGTTTTCATTCCAATCCCAAAGAAAGGCAATGACAAAGAATATTCAATGCTGGCACAATTGCACTCATCTCACACACTAGTAAAGTAATGCTCAAAATTCTCCAAGTTCACATGAACTGTGAACTTCCAAATGTTCAAGAGGGATTTAAAACATGCAGAGAAACCAGAGATCAAACTGCCAACATCCACTGGATCATTGAAAAAAGCAAGAGAGTTCCAGAAAAAAAGACATCTATTTCTGCTTTATTGACTATGCCAAGCCTTTGACTGTGTTGGATCACAATAAACTGGGAAAAAAAATTCTGAAAGAGATGGGAATACCAGACCACCTGACCTGTCTCTTGAGAAACCTGT
>NW_017205380.1:0-5301 GCF_001704415.2 Capra hircus
AGGAAATGGGGGCTCATCTTCGCCAGGAAGGAGAACCTCCCGATTTCTCAAGTTGCGTCAGGTGCTCTGAGCTTACCCGGAACTCAGGACCCCTCTGGGACTCAGGGACCCGCTCGGTGGCCTCAGGAAAGGCCAGTCCCCCATGCGAGTTGCTCGGGACCTCTCGGGATTCCTCTCCCGTCGATGCCGGGGCCTAAGACCTTGTGTGGAGTCGTCCCGGAGGCTGAGGTTGCTGACATGGACCTTGGGTACTTCTGGAGTCTCCCCAGGGCTGTCAGTCCTCGTCTCGAGTGGGGGCATGCACGTGCGCTTTCCTCCGAGGTGCAGTAGCAGTGTCACGCTTCCCTTCGCGTGGATCAAGGCGATCTGTGGCTTTCCCACGAGGCTTTCCCACAGGGCTGTGCCACGTGCCACCGATGTGTGAGTCGATCCTCGGCTTGAAAGTCGAGGCAGTGCGGGGAAAACAGGTTTCCCTGGAATGGACTGAGCCATCTGGGGGACTCCTGGAATGTTGGCACGACCCTGGAGTTCCTCTCGCCTTTCCTGTGGAGAGCGCCTCCTCTTGACATGCGACGGGAACGCCGGGAATTCTTTCCCGACCACTCAGGGAAAGATCCTTCCTCTCGAGCTATGAGCGCGGAAACGGGGCTCCTCTGGATGTGGGGGGGACTCTCGTGCTTCCTCTCGAGTGGAGACGGGAATGTCGGGGAAATTCCTCAGTTGCAGCAAGGGTGTGAAGGACCCTTTGGAAATTCAAGAGGTTAGGTGTGATTAGCCTTGAGAAACCTCAGCGGTAATGGGCCTCATCTGGCCTGGAAGGGAGGACCTCCTGGATTTTCTCAAGTTGCGGCAGGTGCTCTGGACATACGACGGGGAACTCAGGGATCCGCTCTGGTGGCCTTAGGAAAGGCCAGTCCCCATGCGAGTTGCTGGGGGGCCACTCGCGATTCCTCTCCCGACGATGCCGTGGCCTAAGACCTTTTCTGGAGTCAGTGACGGAACATGTGGATTCCTCTCCAGTGCTGACATAGATCTTGAGGAGATTCTGGAGTCTCCCCAGGGGAGTCAGTCCTCGTCTCGAGTGGGGGGCATGCACGTGCGCTTTCCTCCCGAGCTGTAGCAGCAGTGTCACGCTTCCCGTCGCGTGGATCAAGTGATCTTAGCCTTTCCCTTGAGGCTCTCCCACGAGGCTTTCCCAGGAGGCTTTCCCACATGGCTGTCCCACGTGCCACCGTGGTGTGAGTCGATCCTCGGGCTTGAAAGTCGAGGAAGTGCAGAGAAAACAGGTTTCCCTGGAATGGACTGAGACATCTGGGGGACTCTGGGAATGGTGGCCCGACCCTGGATTTCCTCTCGCCTTTACTGTGGAGAGCTCCTCTTTTTGAGATGCGACGGGAACACCGGGAATTCTTTTCCCGACCACACAAGGAAAGGATCCCTCCTCTCGAGCTAGGAGGCGGCGGAAACCGCTTTCCTCTGGATGTGGGCGGGACTCTCCTGCTTCCTCTCGAGTGGAGACGGCTTTGTCGGGGAACTTCTTGAGTTGCAGCAAAGGTGTGAAGGACCCTTTGGAAGTTCCAGAGGTTAGGTGTGATTAGCCTGAGACAGGTCAGCGGAAATGGGTCTCATCTCGCCTGGAGGGGAGAACCTCCTGGAATTTCTCGAGTTTCGCCAGGTGCTCGCGACTTACGCCGAGGACAGCAGAGACCCGCTCTGGTGGCCTCAGGAAAGGCCAGTCCCCATGCGAGTTGCTCGGGGCCTCTCGGGATTCCTCTTCCCATCGATACCGGGCCTAAGACCTTGTGTGGAGACGGTGCCGGAACCTGAGGATTCCTCTCCAGTGCTGACATGGATCTTGGTTACTTCTGGAGTCTCCCCAGGGGAGTCAGTCCTCGTCTCGAGAGGGGCATGCACATTCGCTTTCCAACCGAGCTGCAGCAGCAGTGTCAGGCTTCCATTCGCGTGAATCAAGGGATCTGTGGCTTTCCCTCGAGGCTTTCCCACGAGGCTTTCCCACAGGGCTGTCCCACGTGCCACCGTGGTGTGAGTTGATCCTCGGCTTCAAAGTCAAGGAAGTTCAGGGAAAATAGGTTTCCCTGGAATGGACTGAGACATCTGGGGGACTCTGGGAATGGTGACACGACCCTGGAGTTCCTGTCGATTTCCTGTGGAGAGCGCCTCCTCTTGAGATGCGACGGGAATACCGGGAATTCTTTCCCGACCACGCAGGGAAAGAATCCCTCCTCTCGAGCTAGGAGGCGGAAACGGGGCTCCTCTGCATGTTGGCGGGACTCTCGTGCTTCCTCTCGAGTGGAGATGGGCATGTCAGGGAACTTTTTGAGTTGCAGCAAGGGTGTGAAGGACCCTTGGAAGTTCCAGAGGTTAGGTGTGATTAGCCTCGAGTCGCCTCAGCGGAAATGGGCCTCATCTCGCCTGGAGGGAACAACCTCCTGGATTTTCTCGAGTTGAGGCGGGTGCTCTCGACTTATGTCTGGGATCACAGGGACCCGAAATGGTGGCCTCAGGAAAAGCCAGTCCCCATGCCAGTTGCTCGGGAGCCTCTCGGGATTTCTCTCCCATCGATGCCGGGGCCTAAGACCTGGTGTGGAGTCTGTGCGGGAACCTGAGGATTACTCTCAGTGCTGACATGGATCTTGGGGTTCTTTGGAGTCTCCCCAGGGGAGTCAGACCGCACGTCGATGGGGGCATGCTCGTGCGCTTTCCTCCCGAGCTGTAGCAGCAGTGTCATGCTTCCCTTCGCGTGGATCAAGGGATCTGTGGCTTTCCCTCGAGGCTTTCCACCAGGCTTTCCCACAGGGCTGTCCCACGTGCCACCGTGGTGTGAGTCGATCCTCGGCTTGAAGGTCAAGGCAGTGCAGGGAAAACAGGTTTCCCTGGAATGGACTGAGACATCTGGGGGACTCCTGGAATAGTGGCACGACCCTGGAGTTCCTCTCGCCTTTTCTGTGGAGAGCGCCTCCTATTGAGATGCGACCGGAATGCCGGGAATTCTTTTCCGACCTCGCAGGGAAATGATCCCTCCTGGGTATGAGGCGGAAACGGGGCTCCTTTGGATGTGGGCGGGACTCTCGTGCTTGCTCTCGAGTGGAGACGGGTTGTCGGGGAAAATTCTTAAGTTGCAGCAAGGGTGTGAGGACCCTTTGGAATCTCCAGAGGTTAGGTGTGATTAGCCTCGAGACGCCTCAGCAGAAATGGCCCTCATCTCGCCTGGAGGGGAGAACCTCCTGGATTTTCTCGAGTTGCGGCAGGTGCTCTCGACTCACGACGGGGACATCAGGGACCTGCTCTGGTGGCCTCAGGAAAGGACAGTCCCCATGCGAGTTGCTCGGGGGCCTCTCGGGATTCCTCCCCCGTCGATGCCGGGGCCTAAGACCTTGTGTGATGTCGGTGCGGGCGGGAACTTGAGGATTCCTCTCCGTGCTGACATGGATCTTGGGGTACTTCTGGAGTCTCCACAGGGGAGTCAGTCCTCGTCTCGAGTGGGGGCATGCACGTGCGCTTTCCTCCTGAGCTGTAGCAGCGGTGTTACGCTTACCTTCGCCTGGATCAAGGGATCTGTGGCTTTCCCTCGAGGCTTTCCCACGAGGCTTTCCCACCAGGCTTTCCAAGAGGTTTTCCCACAGGGCTGTCCCACGTGCCACCGTGGTGTGAGTCTATCCTCAGCTTGAATGTCGAGGAAGTGCGGGGAAAACAGTTTTCCGTGGAATGGACTGAGACATCTGGTGGACTCTGGGAATGGTGGCACGACCCTGGAGTTCCTCTCGCCTTTCCTGTGGAGAGCGCCTCCTCTTGAGATGCGACAGGAACACCGGGAATTCTTTCCCGACCACGCCGGGAAAGGATCCCTCCTATCGAGCTAGGAGGCGGAAACAGGGCTCCTCTGGATGTGGGCGGGACTCTCGTGCTTCCTCTCAAGTGGAGACGGGTATGTTGGGGATCTTCTTGAGTGACAGCAAGCGTTTGAAAGACCCTTTGGACGTTCCAGAGGTTAGGTGTGATTAGCCTTGAGACACCTCAGCGGAAATGGGCCTCATCTCGCCAGGAAGGGAGAACCTCCCCGATTTTCTCAAGTTGCGTCAGGTGCTCTGAGCTTACCCCGGGGAACTCAGGGACCCGCTCTGGTGGCCTCAGGAAAGGCCAGTCCCCATGCGAGTTGCTCGGGGACCTCTCGGGATTCCTCTCCCGTCGATGCCGGGGCCTAAGACCTTGTGTGGAGTCGTCCCGGAGGCTGAGGATTCCTCTCCAGTGCTGACATGGATCTTGGGGTACTTCTGGAGTCTCCCCAGGGCTGTCAGTCCTCGTCTCGAGTGGGGGCATGCACGTGCGCTTTCCTCCCGAGGTGCAGCAGCAGTGTCACGCTTCCCTTTGCATGGATCAAGGGATCTGTGGCTTTCCCTCCTGGCTTTCCCACGAGGCTTTCCCACAGGGCTGTCCACGTGCCATCGTGGTGTGAGTCGATCCTCGGCTAGAAATTCGAGGCAGTGCAGGTAAATCAGGTTTCCCTGGAATGGACTGAGACATCTGCAGGACTCTGGGAATGGTGGCACGACCCTGGAATTCCTCTCGCCTTTCCTGTGGAGAACGCCTCCTCTTGAGATTCGCCAGCAACGCCAGGAATTCTTTCCTGACTACGCAGGGAAAGGATCCCTCCTCTCGAGCTAGGAGGCGGAAACGGGGCTCCTCTGGATGTGGGCGGGTGTCTGGTGCTTCCTCTCGTGTGGAGACGGGTATGTCAGGGAACTTCTTGAGTTGCAGCAAGGGTGTGAAGGACCCTTTGGAAGTTCCAATGGTTAGGTGTGATTAGACTCGAGACGCCTCAGCGGAAATGGGCCTCATCTCGCCTGCAGGGGAGAACCTCTGGATTTTCTCGAGTTTCAGCAGGTGCTCTCCAGTTACGACGGGACTTTATGTAACCCGCTCTGGTCCGCTCAGGAAATGCCAGTCGACTTGTGAGTTGCTAAGGGGCCTCTCGGGATTCCTCTCGGTCGATGACGGGGCCTAAGACCTTGTTTTGGAGTCGGTGCCGAACCTGAGGTTTCCTCTCCAGTGCTGACATGGATCTTGGGTACTACTGGAGTCTCCACAGGGGAGTCATCTTCGTCTCCAATGGGGGCATGCACGTGCGCTTTTCTTCCCGCAGCATTAGAGCAGAATCAATTTCCCGTTGGGTGATCAAAGGGTTTCTTGTTTTCCCTCGAGGCTTTCCCACGAGGCTTTCCCACAGGGCTGTCCCACGTGCCACCATCGTGTGAGTCGGTCCTCGCGTGAACGTCGAGGCAG
>NW_017205381.1:0-5300 GCF_001704415.2 Capra hircus
CCTCAGGGACCCGCTCTGGTGGCCTCAGGAAAAGGCCAGTCCCCATGCGAGTTGCTCGGGGGCATTTCGGGATTCCTCTCCCATCGATGCCCAGGCCTAAGACATTGTGCGGTGTCGGTGCCGGAACCTGAGGATTCCTCTCCAGTGCTGACATGGATCTTGGGGTAGTTCTGGAGTCTCCCCAGGGGAGTCAGTCCTCGTCTCGAGAGGGCATGCACGTGCGCTTTCCTCCCGAGCTGTAGCAGCAGTGTCACGCTTCCCTTCGCGTGGATCAACGGATCAGGAGCTTTCCCACGAGGCATTCCCAAGAGGCTTTCCCACAGGGCTGTCCCACGTGCCACCGTGGTGTGAGTCGATCCTCGGCTTGAAAGTTGAGGCAGTGCAGGGAAATCAGGTTTCCCTGGAATGGACTGAGACATCTGGGGGACTCTGGAATGGTGGCACGACCCTGGAGTTCCTCTCGCCTTTCTTGTAGAGAGTGCCTCCTCTTGAGATGGGACGGGAACGCCGGGAATTCTTTCCGACCACTCAGGGAAAGAATCCCCCTCTCGAGCTAGCAGGCGGAAACCTGGCTCCTCTGGAGGTGGGCGGACTCTCGTGCTTCCTCTCGAGTGGAGACGGGTATGTCGGGGAACTTCTTGAGTTGCAGCAAGGGTGTGAAGAACCCTTTGGAAGTTCCAGAGGTTAGGTGAATATCCTGGAGACGCCTCAGCGGAAATGGGCCTCATCTCGCCTGGAGGGGAGAACCTCCTGCATTTTCTCGAGTTGCGGCAGGTGCTCTCGACTTACGACGGGGACCTCAGGGACCCGCTCTGGTGGCCTCAGGAAAGGCCAGTCCCCATGCGAGTTGCTCTGGGGCCTCTCGGGTTTCCTCTCCCGTTAATGCTGGGGGCCTAAGACCTTGTGTGGTGTCAGTGCCGGAACCTGAGGATTCCTCTCCAGTGATGACATGGATCTTGGTGTACTTCTGGAGTCTCCCAAAGGGAGTCAGTCCTCGTCTCGAGTAGGGGCATGCACGTGCGCTTTCCTTCCGAGCTGTAGCAGCAGAGTCACGCTTCCCTTCGCGTGGATCAAGTCATCAGGGGCTTTTCCTCGAGGCTTTCCCACGAGGCTTTCACACAGGGCTGTCCCACGTGCCACCGTTGTGTGAGCCGATCCTCGGCTTGAAAGTCGAGGCAGTACAGGCAAAACAGGTTTCCCTGGAATGGACTGAGACATCAGGGGGACTTTGGGAATGGTGGCACGACCCTGGAGTTCCTCTCGCCTTTCCTGTGGAGAGCGCCTCCTCTTGAGATGCGACGGGAACGCCGGGAATTCTTTCCGACCACGCAGGGAAAGGATCCCTCCTCTCGAGCTAGGAGGCGGAAACGGGGCTCCTCTGGATGTGGGTGGACTCTCGTGCTTCCTCTCGGGTGGAGACTGGTATGTCAGGGATCTTCTTGAGTTGCAGCAAGGGTGTGAAGGACCCTTTGGAAGTTCCAGAGGTTAGGTGTGATTAGCCTCGAGACACCTCAGCGGAAATGGGCCTCATCTCGCCTGGTGGGTAGAACCTCCTGGATTTTCTCGTGTTGCGGCAGGTGCTCTCGACTTACGACGGGGACCTCAGGGACCCGCTCTGGTGGCCTCAGGAAACGCCAGTCCCCATGCGAGTTGCTAGGGGCCTCTCGGGATTCCTCTCCTGCCGATGCCGATGCCTAAGACCTTGTGTGGAGTCGGTGCCGGAACCTGAGGATTCCTCTCCAGTGCTGACATGGACCTTGGGGTATTTCTGGAGTCTCCTCAGGGGAGTCAGTCCTTGTCTCGAGTGGGGGCATGCACGTGCCCTTTCCTCCCGAGCTGTAGCAGCAGTGTCACGCTTCCCTTCCCGTGTATCCTAGAATCAGTGGCTTTCCCTCGAGGCTTTCCACGAGGCTTTCCCACGACGCTTTCCCACCAGGCTTCCCACGACGCTTTCCCACAGTGATGTCCCACGTGCCACCGTGGTGTCAGTCGATCCTCGGCTTGAAAGTTGAGGCAGTGCCGGGGAAAACAGGCTTCCGTGGAATGGACTGAGACATCTGGGGGATCTGGGAAAGGTGGACCACACTGGAAGTTCCTCTCGCCTTTCCTGTGGAGAGCGCCCCCTCTTGAGATGTAACGGGAACGCCGGGAATTCTTTCACGACCACGCAGGGAAAGGATCCCTCCTATCGAGCTATGAGGCGGAAACGGGGCTCCTCTGGATGTGGGCGGGACTCTCGTGCTTCCTCTCGAGTGGAAACGGGTATGTCGGGGAACTTCTTGAGTTGCAGAAAGGGTGTGAAGGACCCTTTGGAACTTCCAGAGGTTAGGTGTGATTAGCCTCGAGACGTCTCAGCAGAAATGGGCCTCATCTCGCCTGGAAGGGAGAACCTCCTGGATTTTCTCGAGTTGCGGCAGGCGCTCTCAACTTACGACGGGGTCCTCAGGGACCCGCTCTGGTGGCCTCAGGAAAGGCCAGTCCCCATGCGAGTTGCTCGGGGGCATTTCGGGATTCCTCTCCCATCGATGCCCAGGCCTAAGACATTGTGCGGTGTCGGTGCCGGAACCTGAGGATTCCTCTCCAGTGCTGACATGGATCTTGGGGTAGTTCTGGAGTCTCCCCAGGGGAGTCAGTCCTCGTCTCGAGAGGGGGCATGCACGTGCGCTTTCCTCCCGAGCTGTAGCAGCAGTGTCACGCTTCCCTTCGCGTGGATCAACGGATCAGGAGCTTTCCCACGAGGCATTCCCAAGAGGCTTTCCCACAGGGCTGTCCCACGTGCCACCGTGGTGTGAGTCGATCCTCGGCTTGAAAGTTGAGGCAGTGCAGGGAAATCAGGTTTCCCTGGAATGGACTGAGACATCTGGGGGACTCTGGGAATGGTGGCACGACCCTGGAGTTCCTCTCGCCTTTCTTGTAGAGAGTGCCTCCTCTTGAGATGGGACGGGAACGCCGGGAATTCTTTCCCGACCACTCAGGGAAAGAATCCCACCTCTCGAGCTAGCAGGCGGAAACCTGGCTCCTCTGGAGGTGGGCGGGACTCTCGTGCTTCCTCTCGAGTGGAGACGGGTATGTCGGGGAACTTCTTGAGTTGCAGCAAGGGTGTGAAGAACCCTTTGGAAGTTCCAGAGGTTAGGTGAATATCCTGGAGACGCCTCAGCGGAAATGGGCCTCATCTCGCCTGGAGGGGAGAACCTCCTGCATTTTCTCGAGTTGCGGCAGGTGCTCTCGACTTACGACGGGGACCTCAGGGACCCGCTCTGGTGGCCTCAGGAAAGGCCAGTCCCCATGCGAGTTGCTCTGGGGCCTCTCGGGATTCCTCTCCCGTTAATGCTGGGGCCTAAGACCTTGTGTGGTGTCAGTGCCGGAACCTGAGGATTCCTCTCCAGTGATGACATGGATCTTGGTGTACTTCTGGAGTCTCCCAAGGGGAGTCAGTCCTCGTCTCGAGTAGGGGCATGCACGTGCGCTTTCCTTCCGAGCTGTAGCAGCAGAGTCACGCTTCCCTTCGCGTGGATCAAGTCATCAGGGGCTTTTCCTCGAGGCTTTCCCACGACGCTTTCCCACGAGGCTTTCACACAGGGCTGTCCCACGTGCCACCGTTGTGTGAGCCGATCCTCGGCTTGAAAGTCGAGGCAGTACAGGCAAAACAGGTTTCCCTGGAATGGACTGATACATCTGGGGGACTCTGGGAATGGTGGCACGACCCTGGAGTTCCTCTCGCCTTTCCTGTTGAGAGCGCCTCCTCTTGAGATGCGACGGGAACGCCGGGAATTCTTTCCCGACCACGCAGGGAAAGGATCCCTCCTCTCGAGCTAGGAGGCGGAAACGGGGCTCCTCTGGATGTGGGTGGGACTCTCGTGCTTCCTCTCGGGTGGAGACTGGTATGTCAGGGATCTTCTTGAGTTGCAGCAAGGGTGTGAAGGACCCTTTGGAAGTTCCAGAGGTTAGGTGTGATTAGCCTCGAGACACCTCAGCGGAAATGGGCCTCATCTCGCCTGGTGGGTAGAACCTCCTGGATTTTCTCGTGTTGCGGCAGGTGCTCTCGACTTACGACGGGGACCTCAGGGACCCGCTCTGGTGGCCTCAGGAAACGCCAGTCCCCATGCGAGTTGCTAGGGGGCCTCTCGGGATTCCTCTCCTGCCGATGCCGATGCCTAAGACCTTGTGTGGAGTCGGTGCCGGAACCTGAGGATTCCTCTCCAGTGCTGACATGGACCTTGGGGTATTTCTGGAGTCTCCTCAGGGGAGTCAGTCCTTGTCTCGAGTGGGGGCATGCACGTGCGCTTTCCTCCCGAGCTGTAGCAGCAGTGTCACGCTTCCCTTCCCGTGTATCCTAGAATCAGTGGCTTTCCCACCAGGCTTCCCACGACGCTTTCCCACAGTGATGTCCCACGTGCCACCGTGGTGTCAGTCGATCCTCGGCTTGAAAGTTGAGGCCAGTGCCGGGAAAACAGGCTTCCGTGGAATGGACTGAGACATCTGGGGGATCTGGGAAAGGTGGACCACACTGGAGTTCCTCTCGCCTTTCCTGTGGAGAGCGCCCCCTCTTGAGATGTAACGGGAACGCCGGGAATTCTTTCACGACCACGCAGGGAAAGGATCCCTCCTATCGAGCTATGAGGCGGAAACGGGGCTCCTCTGGATGTGGGCGGGACTCTCGTGCTTCCTCTCGAGTGGAAACGGGTATGTCGGGGAACTTCTTGAGTTGCAGAAAGGGTGTGAAGGACCCTTTGGAACTTCCAGAGGTTAGGTGTGATTAGCCTCGAGACGTCTCAGCAGAAATGGGCCTCATCTCGCCTGGAAGGGAGAACCTCCTGGATTTTCTCGAGTTGCGGCAGGCGCTCTCAACTTACGACGGGGTCCTCAGGGACCCGCTCTGGTGGCCTCAGGAAAGGCCAGTCCCCATGCGAGTTGCTCGGGGGCATTTCGGGATTCCTCTCCCATCGATGCCCAGGCCTAAGACATTGTGCGGTGTCGGTGCCGGAACCTGAGGATTCCTCTCCAGTGCTGACATGGATCTTGGGGTAGTTCTGGAGTCTCCCCAGGGGAGTCAGTCCTCGTCTCGAGTGGGGGCATGCACGTGCGATTTCCTCCCGAGCTGTAGCCGCAGTGTCACCCTTTCCTTCACGTGGAACAAGGGATCTGTGGCATTCCCTCGAGGCTTTCCCACGAGGCTTTCCCACGAGGCTTTCCCACAGGGCTGTCCCACGTGCCACCGTGGTGTGAGTCTATCCTCGCTTGAAAGAAGTCAAAGCAGTGGCAGAGAAAACAGGTTTCCCCTGGAATGGACTGAAGAAATC
>NW_017205382.1:0-5299 GCF_001704415.2 Capra hircus
CTAGGACAGATCTTTAGGATAGACTGGTTGGATCTGGTTGCAGTCCAAGGACTTTCAAGAGTCTTCGCCAACACCACAGTTCAAACGCATTCAATTCTTTGGTGGTCAGCTTTCTTTATAGTCCAACTCTCACATCCATACATGACTACTGGAAAAAACCATAGCCTTGACCAGACGGACCTTTGTTGACAAAATAATGTCTCTGCTTTTAATATGCTGTCTAGGTTGGTCATAACTTTCCTTCCAAGGAGTAAGTGTCTTTTAATTTCATGGCTGCAGTCACCATCTGTAGTGATTTTGGAGCCCCCAAAAATAAAGTCAGCCACTGTTTCCACTGTTTCCCCATCTATTTGCCATGAAGTGATGGGACCAGATATCATGATCTTAGTTTCTGAATGTTGAGCTTTAAGACAATTTTTTTACTCTCCTCTTTCACTTTCATCAAGAGGCTCTTTAGTTCCTCTTCACTTTCTGCCATAAGGGTGGTGTCATCTGCATATCTGAGGTTATTGATATTTCTCCCGGCAATCTTGATTCCAGCTGTGTTTCTTCCAGGTCCAGCGTTTCTCATGATGTACTCTGCATAGAAGTTAAATAAGCAGGGTGACAATATACAGCCTTGACGTATTCCTTTTCCTATTTGGATCCAGTCTGTTGTTCCATGTCCAGTTCTAACTGTTGCTTCCTGACCTGCATACAGATTTCTCAAGAGGCCAGGTCAGGTGGTCTGGTATTCCCATCTCTTTCAGAATTTTCCACAGGCATGTAATCCCTCTCCAGAATTCTTAAGACCAAAAATGTCTGAAGATTCAATGTTAGTGCACAATTGATCTGACAGGTAAAACTTCATTAGAACTCATGTAAAGCTCATTTTGGTCTTTATTTATTGAACATAATTATTTGCATATTTTGTTACATAGATATTAATGTAGTTGATTATGAGGTCAAGATTTGAAATATGGTCTAAATTCCTTCTAAAACACCAGAAATGAAAGTAATCTAATTTATGAAACTCATCTGATCGTATGGATTTCAATTAAGGCAGTAACAAACAAAATATAAAACAACTTCAAATGTAAATATAGCTACACTAGAAAATTTTTAAATAACAAAATAAGAAAGAAAGAAAAACACTTCCTGTGGCTGGCACAGAAGGGACACTTTCATTTTAAACTTACATAAACATTCATATTTTCCCCCCAGGAAAAACCTATTTTTAATTTGAATCCAGGAATGAACACGATTAATGCAGCTAGTTACTATAAATTTTTTCCAGGATAGAAATTATCATTATCCATTATTTTAAGCAACCCCATTGTCAGTTTGTATTTGACAAACATTAGCAACTAGCTTGCTTATTTTGATCATGTCTTTAAAACATAGTACAATAATAGTTACTTTCAAGATAATCATAACCAGACACAGTTAACAAATAATGGTGGTATAGCTAGCATATCTAATAACTGCTAATCAAGGAAGGTGGTGAACTTGCCCATGACATCTACAAACCTCTCTGCCCTTTTTCACTTTTCACACCATCGCTGAATGTGTTGCTTATCTAGGCTTCCAAACATATGACTGGAAATTGAGATTTTCCAAAAGAAAACAACTGAAGTTAAAAAATAAAAAAAAGACTTGCCTTCAGTCTTTTTGGGTTTTAATCATGTATATTGTATATGAGGTAATCCTCTTATTGTATCCAAATATTAATGCCTCTCTTTGTAATAATCTGAATCCTATCAGCTTGAATTTCAGAGAAGTGTGACTTTTTAAAAAGGGCTTTTTGCAAACCTTGATGTTAATTTGGAAGACTTACACACAGAACACAAGCTCTATAGAAAAAAGCCTGATGTAATTGAAATTCAGAAGTAAAAGATCTGGTGCATATAAACTGGAGAAGGCAATGGCACCCCACTCCAGTACTCTTGCCCGAAAATCCCATGGACGGAGGAGCCTTGTAGGCTGCAGTCCATGGGGTCACTAAAAGTCGGACACGACTGAGTGACTTCATTTTCACTTTTCACTTTCATGCACTGGAGAAGGAAATGGCAACCCACTCGTATTCTTGCCTGGAGAATCCCAGGGACAGGGGAGCCTGGTGGGCTGGCCGTCTCTGGGGTCGCACAGAGTCGGACACGACTGAAGCGACTTAGCAGTAGCAGCAGCATACATATAAACAAACTTCTCCAGTTGTAGTGAATAGCACTTGATTCCAAAGGTCATAAAAAATGGCCTAATTGCTATGAAATTATTAATTTTCTAAAAAACTGCACAGTCTATCTTATTACATTATTACCTAAGATTATTTTTTGCAATGGGATGATATAAAGTGTGCTTTACAGTCTGCAAGCAAGTATCATCTCATGACACTACCATGACACTTGACAGGACCTGAGATTTTAATAGAAACTCATTACAAAAATATTTTTTCTAAGAATGCCAAAATACCTTCTATACTTTAAAGATATACTTTAACAAAGAAAGCTTAATGTTTATTTATGCTTCCCAACCAAACAGAAAATAGGACTATCACAATTTAGGCCAGGGAGGAGATGAGTGTATCTACTTACACAATGAATAAATAGATATAGTTAGTCAATTAAACTCTTACTCAGCAAACATATCAGATGATTTAATTCTGACTTGTCTATTAATGTTTTAATTTAAAGATTTCTTATCGTGCTTTGCCAAACTGCCTTCTAAGTCAATATCTTTTTGAATGGCATTGAACTTTAACAGAGAAAACATACTTTCTATGTGGAAGATGAAAAAATGCCTACAGTGGCACAAAATAAGCCAAATAACAGTAAAACCAAATTGTCTCTATAGGATCAGTTCAGTTCAGTCCAGCTAGCTCAATCACGTGTTGAGCTGTCTGCGACCCCTGAACTGATCCTATAGAGACAATTTTGGTTTTACTGTTATTTGGCTTATTTTGTGCCACTGTAGGCATTTTTTCATCTTCCACATAGAAAGTATGTTTTCTCTGGTTAAAGTTCCAAATGCCATTCAAAAAGATATTGACTTAGAAGGCAGTTTGGCAAAGCACGATAAGAAATCTTTAAATTAAAACATTAATAGACAAGTCAGAATTAAATCATCTGATATGTTTGCTGAGTAAGAGTTTAATTGACTAACTATATCTATTTATTCATTGTGTAAGTAGATACACTCATCTCCTCCTGGCCTAAATTGTGATAGTCCTATTTTCTGTTTGGTTGGGAAGCATAAATAAACATTAAGCTTTCTTTGTTAAAGTATATCTTTAAAGTATAGAAGGTATTTTGGCATTCTTAGAAAAAATATTTTTGTAATGAGTTTCTATTAAAATCTCAGGTCCTGTCAAGTGTCATGGTAGTGTCATGAGATGATACTTGCTTGCAGACTGTAAAGCACACTTTATATCATCCATTGCAAAAAATAATTTAGGTAATAATGTAATAAGATAGACTGTGCAGTTTTTTAGAAAATTAATAATTTCATAGCAATTAGGCCATTTTTATGACCTTTGGAATCAAGTGCTATTCACTACAACTGGAGAAGTTTGTTTATATGTATGCTGCTGCTACTGCTAAGTCGCTTCAGTCGTGTCCGACTCTGTGCGACCCCAGAGACGGCAGCCCACCAGGCTCCCCTGTCCCTGGGATTCTCCAGGCAAGAATACGAGTGGGTTGCCATTTCCTTCTCCAGTGCATGAAAGTGAAAAGTGAAAATGAAGTCATCAGTCGTGGTCCGACTTTTAGTGACCCCATGGACTGCAGCCTACCAAGGCTCCTCCGTCCATGGGATTTTCGGGCAAGAGTACTGGAGTGGGGTGCCATTGCCTTCTCCAGTTTATATGCACAGATCTTTTACTTCTGAATTTCAATTACATCAGGCTTTTTTCTATAGAGCTTGTGTTCTGTGTGTAAGTCTTCCAAATTAACATCAAGGTTTGCAAAAAGCCCTTTTTAAAAAGTCACACTTCTCTGAAATTCAAGCTGATAGGATTCAGATTATTACAAAGAGAGGCATTAATATTTGGATACAATAAGAGGATTACCTCATATACAATATACATGATTAAAACCCAAAAAGACTGAAGGCAAGTCTTTTTTTATTTTTTAACTTCAGTTGTTTTCTTTTGAAAATCTCAATTTCCAGTCATATGTTTGGAAGCCTAGATAAGCAACACATTCAGCGATGGTGTGAAAAGTGAAAAAGGGCAGAGAGGTTTGTAGATGTCATGGGCAAGTTCACCACCTTCCTTGATTAGCAGTTATTAGATATGCTAGCTATACCACCATTATTTGTTAACTGTGTCTGGTTATGATTATCTTGAAAGTAACTATTATTGTACTATGTTTTAAAGACATGATCAAAATAAGCAAGCTAGTTGCTAATGTTTGTCAAAATACAAACTGACAATGGGGTTGCTTAAAATAATGGATAATGATAATTTCTATCCTGGAAAAAATTTATAGTAAACTAGCTGCATTAATCGTGTTCATTCCTGGATTCAAATTAAAAATAGGTTTTTCCTGGGGGAAAATATGAATGTTTATGTAAGTTTAAAATGAAAGTGTCCCTTCTGTGCCAGCCACAGGAAGTGTTTTTCTTTCTTTCTTATTTTGTTATTTAAAAAATTTTCTAGTGTAGCTATATTTACATTTGAAGTTGTTTTATATTTTGTTTGTTACTGCCTTAATTGAAATCCATACGATCAGATGAGTTTCATAAATTAGATTACTTTCATTTCTGTGTTTTAGAAGGAATTTAGACCATATTTCAAATCTTGACCTCATAATCAACTACATTAATATCTATGTAACAAAATATGCAAATAATTATGTTCAATAAATAAAGACCAAAATGAGCTTTACATGAGTTCTAATGAAGTTTTACTGTCAGATCAATTGTGCACTAACATTGAATCTTCAGACATTTTTGGTCTTAAGAATTCTGGAGAGGGATTACATGCCTGTGGAAAATTCTGAAAGAGATGGGAATACCAGACCACCTGACCTGCCTCTTGAGAAATCTGTATGCAGGTCAGGAAGCAACAGTTAGAACTGGACATGGAACAACAGACTGGATCCAAATAGGAAAAGGAATACGTCAAGGCTGTATATTGTCACCCTGCTTATTTAACTTCTATGCAGAGTACATCATGAGAAACGCTGGACTGGAAGAAACACAGCTGGAATCAAGATTGCCGGGAGAAATATCAATAACCTCAGATATGCAGATGACACCACCCTTATGGCAGAAAGTGTCTTCCTCTTCACTGGCATCAGAGGCTCTTTAGTTCCTCTTCACT
>NW_017205383.1:0-5299 GCF_001704415.2 Capra hircus
TCGAGTGGAGACGGGTATGTCGGGAACTTCTTGAGTTGCAGCAAGGGTGTGAAGGACCCTTTGGAAGTTCAGAGTTAGGTGTGATTAGCCTCGAGACGCCTCAGTGGAAATGGGCCTCATCTCGCCTGGAGGGGAGAATCCTGGATTTTCTAGAGTTGCGGCAGGTGCTCTCAACTTACGACGGGGACCTCAGGGACCCGCTCTGGTGGCCTCAGGAAAGGCCAGTCCCATGCGAGTTGCTCGGGGCCTCTCGGGATTCCTCTCCCGTCGATGCCAGGGCCTAAGATCTTGTGTGGAGTCGGTGCCGGAACCTGAGGATTCCTCTCCAGTGCTGACATGGATCTTTGGGTACTTCTGGAGTCTCCCCAGGGCAGTCAGTCCTCTACTCGAGTGGGGGCATACACGTGCGCTTTCCTCCCGAGCTGTAGCAACAGTGTCACGCTTCCTTCGCGTGTATCAACTGATCTGTGGCTTTCCCTCGAGGCTTTCGCAAGAGGCTTTCCCACGAGGCTTTCCCACAGGGCTGTCCCACGTGCCACTGTGGTGTGAGTCGATCCTCGGCTTGAAAGTCGAGGCAGTGCAGGGAATACAGGTTTCCCTGGAATGGACTGAGACATCTGGGGGACTCTGGGAATGGGGGCACGACTCTGGAGTTCCTCTCGTTTTTCCTCTGGAGAGCGCCTCCTCTTGATGTGGGACGGGAATGCCGCGAATTCTTTCCCGACCACGCAGGGAAAGGATCAAACCTCTCGAGCAATGAGGAGGAAACGTGGCTCCTCTGGATGTGGGCGGGACTTTCCTGCTTCCTCTCGAGTGGAGACGGGTATGTCGGGGAACTTCTTGAGTTGCAGCAAGGGTGTGAAGGACCCTTTGGAAGTTCCATAGGTTAGGTTTGATTAGCCTCGAGACGTCTCAGTGGAAATGGGCCTCATCTCGCCTGGAGGGGAGAACCTCCTGGATTTTCTCGAGTTGCGACAGGTGCTCTCGACTTACGACGGGGACCTCAGGGACCCGCTCTGGTGGCCTCAGAAAAGGCCAGTCCCCATGCGAGTTGCACGGGTGCCTCTCGGGTTTCCTCTCCCGTCGATGCCGGGGCCTAAGACCTTGTGTGGCTTCGTGCCGGAATCTGAGGATTCCTCTTCAGTGCTGACATGCTTCTTGGGGTACTTCTGGAGTCTCCCCAGGGGAGTCAGTCCTCGTCTCGAGTGGGGGCATGCACGTGCGCTTTCCTCCCGAGCTGTAGCAGCAGTGTCACGCATCCCTTCGCCTGGATCAAGGGATCTGTGGCTTTCCCTCGAGGCTTTCCCACGAGGCTTTCCCACGAGGTTTTCCCACAGGGATGTCCCACGTGCCACCGTGGTGTGAGTCCATTCTCGGCTAGAAAGTCGAGACAGTGCAGGGAAAACAGGTTTCCCTGGAATGGACTGAGACATCTGGGGGACTCTGGGAATGGTGGCACGACCCTGGAGTTCCTCTCGCCATTCCTGTAGAGAGCGCCTCCTCGTGAGATGTGACGGGAACGCCGGGAATTCTTTCCCGACCACGCAGGGAAAGGATCCCTCCTCTCGAGCTAGGAGGCGGAAACGGGTC
Organism: Capra hircus; assembly: GCF_001704415.2. Lineage (NCBI taxonomy): Eukaryota > Metazoa > Chordata > Mammalia > Artiodactyla > Bovidae > Capra > Capra hircus. The sequence goes on from NW_017205383.1 coordinate 1,591, forward strand.
TCTGCTGGATGTGGGCGGGAATCTCGTGCTTACTCTCGAGTGGAGACGGGTATGTCGGGGAACTTCCTGAGTTGCGGCAAGGGTGTGAAGGACCCTTTGGAAGTTCCAGAGGTTAGGTGTAATTAGCCTCGAGACGCCTCAGTGGAAATGGGCCTCATCTCGCCTGGAGGGGAGAACCCCCTGGATTTTCTCGAGTTGCGGCAGGTGCTCTCGACTTACGACGGGGACCTCAGGGACCCGTTGTGCTGGCCTCAGGAAAGGCCAGTCCCCATGTGAGTAGCTCAGGGGCCTCTCGGGATTCCTCTCCCCTTGATGTCGGAGACTAAGGTCTTGTGTGGAGTCGGTGCTGTAACCTGAGGATTCCTCTCCAGTGCTGACATAGATCTTGGGGTACTTCTGGAGTCTCCCCAGGGCAGTCAGTCCTCTACTCGAGTGGGGGCATGCACGTGCGCTTTCCTCCCGAGCTGTAGCAGCAGTGTCACGCTTCCCTTCGCGTGGATCAACGGATCTGTGGCTTTCCCTCGACGCTTTCCCAAGAGGCTTTTCCACGAGGCTTTCCACAGGGCTGTCCCACGTGCCACCGTGGTGTGAGTCGATCCTCGGCTTGAAAGTCGACGCAATGCAGGGAAAACAGGTTTCTCTGGAATGGACTGAGACATCTGGGGGACTCTGGGAATGGTGGCAAGACCCTGGAGTTCCTCTCGCCTATCCAGTGGAGAGCGCCTCCTCTTGAGATGCGACGGGAACGCCGGGAATTCTTTCCCGACCACGCAGGGAAAGGATCCCTCCGCTCGAGGTATGAGGCGGAAACGTGGCTGCTCTGGATTTGGGCGGGACTCTCGTGCTTCCTCTCGAGTGGAGACGGGTATGTCGGGGAACTTCTTGAGTTGCAGCAAGGGTGTGAAGGACCCTTCGGAAGTTCGAGAGGTTAGGTGTGATTAGCCTCGAGACGCCTCAGTGGAAATGGGCCTCATCTCGCCTGGAGGGGAGAACCCCCTGTATTTTCTCGAGTTGCGGCAGGTGCTCTCGACTTACGACGGGGACATCAGGGACCCGTTGTGCTGGCCTCAGGAAAGGCCAGTCCCCATGTGAGTAGCTCAGGGGCCTCTCGGGATTCCTCTCCCCTTGATGTCGGAGACTAAGGTCTTGTGTGGAGTCGGTGCTGTAACCTGAGGATTCCTCTCCAGTGCTGACATAGATCTTGGGGTACTTCTGGAGTCTCCCCAGGGCAGTCAGTCCTCTACTCGAGTGGGGGCATGCACGTGCGCTTTCCTCCCGAGCTGTAGCAGCAGTGTCACGCTTCCCTTCGCGTGGATCAACGGATCTGTGGCTTTCCCTCGACGCTTTCCCAAGAGGCTTTTCCACGAGGCTTTCCACAGGGCTGTCCCACGTGCCACCGTGGTGTGAGTCGATCCTCGGCTTGAAAGTCGACGCAATGCAGGGAAAACAGGTTTCTCTGGAATGGACTGAGACATCTGGGGGACTCTGGGAATGGTGGCAAGACCCTGGAGTTCCTCTCGCCTATCCAGTGGAGAGCGCCTCCTCTTGAGATGCGACGGGAACGCCGGGAATTCTTTCCCGACCACGCAGGGAAAGGATCCTCCGCTAGAGGTAGGCCTCTCCACTGGATAGGCGAGAGGAACTCCAGGGTCTTGCCACCATTCCAGAGTCCCCAGATGTCTCAGTCCATTCCAGAGAAACCTGTTTTCCCTGCATTGCGTCGACTTTCAAGCCGAGGATCGACTCACACCACGGTGGCACGTGGACAGCCCTGTGGAAAGCCTCGTGGAAAAGCTCTTGGGAAAGCGTCGAGGGAAAGCCACAGATCCCTTGATCCGCGAAGGGAAGCGTGACACTGCTGCTACAGCTCGGGAGGAAAGCGCACGTGCATGCCCCCACTCGAGTAGAGGACTGACTGCCCTGGGGAGACTCCAGAAGTACCCCAAGATCTATGTCAGCACTGGAGAGGAATCCTCAGGTTACAGACCGACTCCACACAAGACCTTAGTCTCCGACATCAAGGGGAGAGGAATCCCGAGAGGCCCCTGAGCTACTCACATGGGGACTGGCCTTTCCTGAGGCCAGCAGAACGGTCCCTGAGGTCCCCGTCGTAAGTCGAGAGCACCTGCCGCAACTCGAGAAAATCCAGGGGGTTCTCCCTCCAGGCGAGATGAGGCCCATTTCCACTGAGGCGTCTCGAGGCTAATTACACCTAACCTCTGAACTTCCAAGGGTCCTTCACACCCTTGCCGCAACTCAAGAAGTTCCCGACATACCCGTCTCCACTCGAGAGGAAGCACGAGATCCCGCCCAAATCCAGAGCCCCGTTTCCGCCTCATACCTCGAGCGGAGGGATCCTTTCCCTGCGTGGTCGGGAAAGAATTCCGGCGTTCCCGTCGCATCTCAAGAGGAGGCGCTCTCCACTGGATAGGCGAGAGGAACTCCAGGGTCTTGCCACCATTCCCAGAGTCCCCCAGATGTCTCAGTCCATTCCAGAGAAACCTGTTTTCCCTGCATTGCGTCGACTTTCAAGCCGAGGATCGACTCACACCACGGTGGCACGTGGGACAGCCCTGTGGAAAGCCTCGTGGAAAAGCCTCTTGGGAAAGCGTCGAGGGAAAGCCACAGATCCCTTGATCCACGCGAAGGGAAGCGTGACACTGCTGCTACAGCTCGGGAGGAAAGCGCACGTGCATGCCCCTCGAGTAGAGGACTGACTGCCCTGGGGAGACTCCAGAAGTACCCCAAGATCTATGTCAGCACTGGAGAGGAATCCTCAGGTTACAGCACCGACTCCACACAAGACTTAGTCTCCGACATCAAGGGGAGAGGAATCCCGAGAGGCCCCTGAGCTACTCACATGGGACTGGCCTTTCCTGAGGCCAGCAGAACGGGTCCCTGAGGTCCCCGTCGTAAGTCGAGAGCACCTGCCGCAACTCGAGAAAATCCAGGAGGTTCTCCCCTCCAGGCGAGATGAGGCCCATTTCCACTGAGGCGTCTCGAGGCTAATTACACTAACCTCTGGAACTTCCAAAGGGTCCTTCACACCCTTGCCGCAACTCAGGAAGTTCCCCGACATACCCGTCTCCACTCGAGAGTAAAGCACGAGATTCCGCCCACATCCAGCAGAGACCCGTTTCCCCTCCTAGCTCGAGAGGAGGATCCTTTCCCTGCGTGGTCGGGAAAGAATTCCGGCGTTCCCGTCCATCTCACGAGGAGGCGCTCTCTACAGGAATGGCGAGAGAACTCCAGGGTCGTGCCACCATTCCCAGAGTCCCCCAGATGTCTCAGTCCATTCCAGGGAAACCTGTTTCCCTGCACTGTCTCGACTTTCTAGCCGAGAATGGACTCACACCACGGTGGCACGTGGGACATCCCTGTGGGAAAACCTCGTGGGAAAGCCTCGTGGGAAAGCCTCGAGGGAAAGCCACAGATCTTGATCCAGGCGAAGGAAGCGTGACACTGTGGCTACAGCTCGGGAGGAAAGCGCACGTGCATGCCCCCACTCGAGACGAGGACTGACTCCCCTGGGGAGACTCCAGAAGTACCCAAGAAGCATGTCAGCACTGAGAGGAATCCTCAGATTCCGGGGCGACCTCAGGACCCGTTCTGCCGTGGCCTCAGGAAAGCCAGTCCCCTATGGTGCTACGGGGCCCTCTCGGATTTCTCTCCCCTTCGATGCGCGGCTAAGATCTTGTGGTGGAGTCGG
>NW_017205384.1:0-5299 GCF_001704415.2 Capra hircus
GACCACACGCAGGGAAAGGATCCCTCTCCTCTCGAGCTAGCCAGCCGAATCGGGGCACTCTGGATATGGGCGGGACCCTTGGGATCCTCTTGAGTGGAGATGGTATATCGGGGAACTTCTTAAGTTGCAGCTAGGATGTGAAGGACCCTTTGGAAGTTCCAGAGTTTAGGTGTGATTAGCCTCTAGTTGCCTCAGCGGAAATAGGCCTCATCGCGCCTGGAGGGAAAACCTCCTGGATTTTCTCGAGTTGCGGCAGGTGCTCTCGACTTATGATGGGGACCTCAGGGACCCGCTCTCGTGGCCTCAGGAAAGGCCAGTCACCATGCGAGTTGCACGAGGCCCTCTGGGGTGTCCTCTCCCGTCGATGCTGGGGTCTAAGACCTTGTGTGGAGTCAGTGCCGGAACCTGAGGATTCCTCTGCAGTGCAGACATTGATCTTGGGGTACTTCTGGAGTCTCCCCAGGGGAGTCAGTCCTCGTCTCGACTGGGAGCATGCACGTGCGCTTTCCTCCTGAGCTGTAGCAGCAGTGTCGCGCTTCCCTTCACATGGATCAAGGGATCTGTGGCTTTCCCTCGAGGCTTTCCCACGAGGCTTTCCCAAGAGGCTTTCCCACGAGGCTTTCCCACAGGGCTGTCCCACGAGATACCGTGTTGTGAGTCGATCCTCGGCTTGAATGTTGAGGCACTGCATTGAAAACAGGTTTCCCTGGAATGGACGGAGACATCCGGGAGACTCTGGGAATGTGGCACGACCCTTGAGTTCCTCTCGTCTTTCCTGTGGAGAGCGCCTCCTCTTGAGATGCGACGGGAACGCCGGGAATTCTTTCCCAACCACGCAGGGAAAGAATCCCTCCTCTTGAGCTCGGAGGGGGAAACGGGACTCCTCTGGATGTGGGTGGAACTCTCGTGCTTCCTCTCGAGTGGAGACGGGTACGTCGGGGAACTTCTTGAGTTGCAGCAAGGGTGTGAAGGACCCTTTGGAAATTCCAGAGTTTAGGTGTGAATAGCCTCGAGACGCCTCAGCGGAAATGGGCCTCATCTCGCCTGGAGGGAGAACCTCCTGGATTTTCTCGAGTTGTGGCAGGTGCTCTCGGCTTACGACGGGGACCTCAGGACCCGCTCTGGTGGCCTCAGGAAAGGCCAGTCCCCATGCGAGTTGCTCGGGTGCCTCTGGGGATTCCTCTCCCGTCGATGCCGGGGCCTAAGACCTTGTGTGGAGTCGTTGCCGGAAACTGAGGATTCCTCTCCAGTGCAGACATGGAACTTGGGGTACTTCTGGAGTCTCCCCAGGTGAGTCAGTCCTCGTCTCGAGTGGGGGCATGCGCGTGCGCTTTCCTCCCGAGCTGTAGCAGCAGTGTCGCGCTTCCCTTCGCGTGGATCAAGGGATCTGTGTCTTTCCCTCGAGGCTTTCCCACGAGGCTTTCCCACAGGGCTGTCCCACGTGTCACCGTGGTGTGAGTCGATCCTCAGATTGAAAGTCGAGGCAGTGCAGGGAAAACAGGTTTCCCTGGAATGGACTGAGACATCCAGGGGACTTTGGGAATGGGGCTTGAGACTGGAGTTCCTCTCGCCTTTCCTGTGGAGAGCGCCTACACTTGAGATGAGACGGAAACGCTAGGAATACTTTCCCGACCACGCAAGGAAAGGATACCTCCTCTCGAGCTAGCAGCCGGAATCGGGGCCACTCTGGATATGGGCGGGACCCTTGGGATCCTCTTGAGTGGAGACGCGTATGTCTGGGAACTTCTTAAGTTGCAGCAAGGGTGTGAAGGACCCTTTGGAAGTTCCAGAGTTTAAGTGTGATTACCCCCTTGTTGCCTCAGAGGAAATGGGCCTTATCTCGCCTGGATTGGAGAACCTCCTGGATTTTCTCGAGTTGCGTCAGGTGCTCTCGACTTACGATGGGGACCTCAGGGACCCGCTCTGGTGGCCTCAGGAAAGGCCAGTCCCCATGCGAATTGCTCTGGGGCCTCTCGGGATTCCTCTCCCGTAGATTCCGGGGTCTAAAACCTTGTGTGGAGTCGGTGCCGGAACCTGAGCATTCCTCTCCAGTGCTGACATGGATCTTGGGGTACTTCTGGAGTCTCCCCAGGGGAGTCAGTCCTCATCTCGAGTGGGGCTATGCACTTGCGCTTTCCTCTCGAGCTGTAGCAGCAGTGTCACGATTCCCTTCACGTGGATCAAGGGATCTGTGTCTTTCCCTCGAGGCTTTCCCACGAGGCTTTCCCACAGGGATGTCCCTCGTGCCACCGTTGTGTGAGTCGATCCGTGGCTTGAAAGTCGAGGCAGTGCAGGGAAAACAGGTTTCCCTGGAATGGACTGAGACATCTGGGGGACTTTGGGAATATGGCACTACCCTGGAGTTCCTCTCGCCTTTCCTGTGGAGAGCGCCTCCTTTTGAGATGCGACGGGAACGCCGGGAATTCTTTCCCAACCACGCAGGGAAAGAATCCCTCCCTCTTGAGCTCGGAGGGGGGAAACGGGGCTCCTCTGGATGTGGGTGGAACTCTCGTGCTTCCTCTCGAGTGGAGACGGGTATGTCGGGGATATTCTTGAGTTGCAGCAAGGGTGTGAAGGACCCTTTGGAAATTCCAGAGTTTAGGTGTGAACAGCCTCGAGACGCCTCAGCGGAAATGGGCCTCATCTCGCCTGGAGGGAGAACCTCCTGGATTTTCTCGAGTTGCGGCAGGTGCTCTCGGCTTACGACGGGGACCTCAGGGACCCGCTCTGTTGGCCTCAGGAAAGGCCAGTCCCCATGCGAGTTGCTCGGGTGCCTCTGGGGATTCCTCTCCCGTCGATGCCGGGCCTAAGACCTTGTGTGGAGTCGTTGCCAGAAACTGAGGATTCCTCTCCAGTGCAGACATGGAACTTGGGGTACTTCTGGAGTCTCCCCAGGTGAGTCAGTCCTCGTCTCGCGTGGGGCATGCCGTGCGCTTTCCTCCCGAGCTGTAGCAGCAGTGACACGCTTCCCTTCGCGTGGATCAAGGGATCAGGTTCTTTACTCGAGCTTTCCACGAGGCTTTCCCTCGAGGCTTTTCCACAGGGCTGTCCACGTGCCACCGTGGTGTGAGTCGATCTCGCTGAAAGTCGAGCAGTGCTGGAAACAGGTTTCCTGGAATGGACGGATCCATCTGGGGACTCTGGAATGTGGCACGACCCTGGAGTTCCTCTCGCCATTCCTCTGAGAGCGCCTCCTCTTGAGATGCGACGGGAATGCCGGAAAATCTTTCCCGACACGCAGGAAAGGATCCCTCCTTTGAGCTCGGAGGTGGAAACGGGCTCCTCTGGATGTGGTGGAACTCTCGTGCTTCTGTAGAGTGAGACGGGTATCGGGGAACTTCTTGAGTTGCAGCAAGGGTGTGAAGGACCCTTTGGAAGTGCCAGAGGTTAGTGTGAATAGCCTCGAGACGCCTCAGAGGAAATGGGACTCATCTGACTGGAGCGAGACCATCCTTGATTTTCTCGAGCTGCAGCAGGTGCTCTCGACTTACGACGGGGAACTCAGCGACCGCTCTGTGCTCAGAAAGGCCAGTCCCATGCGGTTGCTCGGGGCCTTTCGGGATTCTCTCCCGTGTATGCCGGGGCTAAGATCTTGTGTGGAGTCGTGCTCGGAACCAGAGCATTCCTCTCAGTGCTGACATGGATCTTGGGTACTTCTGGAGCTCCCCAGTGGAATCAGTCCTCGTCTCGAGTGGGGCATGCATGTGTGCTTTCTCCGAGCAGTAGCAGCATGTCACGCTACCTTCGCGTGGATCAGGATAAGGGCTTTCCTCAAGGCTTTCCCACGAGGCTTCCACGAGGCTATCCCACAGGGCTGTCCACGAGGCTTTCCCACGAGGCTTTGCCACAGGCTGTCCCACGTGCCACGTGGTGTGAGTCATCCTCGGCTTGAAAGTCGAGGCATGCAGGGAAAACAGGATTCCCTGGAATGGACTGAGACATCTGGGGACTCTGAGAATGCTTCACGACCTGGATTCCTCTCGCCTTTCCTGGAGAGCGCCTCCTCTTAAGATGCGACGGGAACACCCGGATTCTTCCCCACCACGCAGGGAAGGATCCTCCTCTCGACTAGGAGGCAGAAACGGGGCTCCTCTGGATGTGGGCGGGACTCTCGTGCTTCCTCTCGAGTGGAGATGGGTATGTCGGGGATCTTCTTGAGTTGCAGCAAGGGTGTGAAGTACCCTTTGAAATTCCAGAGGTTAGGTGTGATTAGCTCGAGACGCACTTAGCGGAATGTGCTCATCTCGCCTGGAGGGAGAACCGGCGGATGTTCTCGAGTTGCGGCAGGTGCTCTCGAGTTACACGGGACTCAGGGACCCGCTCTGGTGGCTCAGAAAGGCCAGTCCCATGCGAGTAGCTGCAGGCCTCTCGGATTCTCTCATCCGTCGATGCGGGGCAAAGATCTTGTGTGAATCGGTGCCGGAACCAGAGGATTCCTCTCCAGTGCAGACATGGATCTGGGACTTCTGGTGTCTCCAGGGTAGTCAGTCTCGTCCGAGTGGGGCATGCCGTGTGCTTTCCTCCGAGCTTAGCAGCAGTGTCGTGCTTCCCTTCGCGTGGATCAAGGGATTCTGTGCTTTCCCTCGTGGCTTCCCACGATCTTTCCCACGAGCTTCCAAGGGCGGTCCCACGAGGCTTTCCCACAAGCTTTCCACAGGCTGTCCCACGTCCACGTGGGTGAGTCGATCCTCGCTTGAAAGTCGAGGCAGTGCAGGAAAACAGGTTTCCTGGAATGGACGGAGACATCTGGGGGAATCTGGGAATGGTGGTAGGACCCTGGAGTTCCTCTCGCGTTGCCTGTGGAGAGCGCCTCCTCTTGAGATGCGACGGAAACGCCCTGAATTCTTTCCGAGCACGCAGGGAATGGATCCCTCCTCTCGAGCTAGGAGGCGGAAATGGGGCTACTGTGGATGTGGGTGAGATTCTCGTGCTTCCTCTCGAGAGGAGACGGGTATGTCGGGGAACGTCTTGAGTTGCAGCAAGGGTGTGAAAACCCTTTCGAAGTTCCAGAGGTTAGGTATGATTAGCCTCAAGACGCCTCAGCGGAATGAGCCTCATCTCGCCTGGAGGGAGAACCTCCTGGATTTTCTCGAGTTGCGGCAGGTGCTCTCGACTTACGACGGGACCTCAGGACCCGCTCTGGTAGCCGCAGTAAAGGCCATTCCCCATGCGAGTTGCTCGGGGGCCTCTCGGGACTCTTCTCCCTTCGATGCCGGCGCCTAAGACCTTGTGTGGAGGGTACCGGCCGTGAGGATTCCTCTCCAGTGCTGACATGGATCTTGGGGTACTTCTGGAGTCT
>NW_017205385.1:0-5299 GCF_001704415.2 Capra hircus
CATGCACGTGCGCTTTCCTCCCGAGCGGTAGCAGCAGTGTCACGCTTCCCTTCTCGTGATCAAGGAATCTGTGGCTTTCCCTGGAGTCTTTCCCATGAGGCTTTCCCAAGGGCTATTCCACTTGCCATCATGGTGTGAGTCGATCCTCGGCGTGAAAGTCGAACCAGTGCAGAAAACAGGAACCTCCTTCCCACAGTAGGGGGTACTGTCCCCTTGGGCGGTATCTCCCAGGGCACTCGCGGCGGGGGGTTTGCCCGCGGAGGTGCGGGCCTCAGGCTCCACGTGAGAAAAGCCCCAAAGGCATTAGCTGCCAGTCCAGACGCTGGCCCCTCAGGTCTCTGGCCGGAGCCTTGGGCTCCAGGCAACTCAAAGCCCTCGGGGTGGCACTCTGTGACTGCTGTAGGAAAGGACGCCAAGAGCCACGGAGGAGTTGGGAGGGGGCATGGGGGAAACGGAGGCGAGGACAGCGAGGGATCTAGGTGGAGGCGCTGGAGAGAGCGTCTGGTGCCCGGAATGCCTCGGAGGAGCCAGCGGGGGACAGTCGAGGCCAGGGACCTGTGGAATGTGAAAAGGCGGGAAATCCCAGAGCAAGGCAGGCTGGGAAAGGGGGCGTTGGTGGCCAAATTCAAAGGGACCTTTGGGGCGTTTCCTGGGCGTGAGCTCCCTTGGCACTGCTGAGGCCCCTGATTGATCCACCCGGGGTTGATCCCACCCCCGCCGAGGAGGCCACAAACCAAAGCCCGCGAACTGCCGCGCCCACCCCAACGGGGATCTGGCGGTCCAGGGCACAGCCGTGCCCGGGAAAAGCCCACTCGCTCCACGGGACTCCGTCCAGGGTCTCTGCTTGGAAAGGCCAGGGGCGGCCCCCTCCATCTACCACCCAAACCCTATTGACGTCAATGGTGGCGGAGACGCCTCCCGTTCTCCAGAGTCCTAAGCTGCTGGTCCCCGCCCACTCGGCCAGCAGTCTGCAGCGTGCCCGTGTGCCTCTCCCACCATGGCTTCGTCCCTCCAGCACCTCAAGCGGTACGTTTGCCCTCGGTCCCTGTGGTCGGATCACATCTCAGGGGATTTGCGGGTGGCCTGGGCAAGGCTCTCGGCCAATGTGTTGACCCCCTCCCCCGAGAACGGCGGGGACCCATCGGCCAGGCCCGGGGTTCCGAGGCGTCAGGTGTGCCCAAATTCGGAGGGCGTGGCATCGTTCGTTCATCTTGCTCCTTTGGCACACACATGGTTCTTCTCGTTCTCTTTTCTGGGAAGACAGTGTTGTTTCAGGGGGCGTGCTGCGGGGCGGGGGCCGGGGTTGCGGGGTGGTGGAGCGGGTGCTGTGCTGGGATGAGGCCCTTTATCCTCACATCTTCCTGTGGGAATGGGAGTCGGGGAGCTCTGTGGCCTTGCTGCCTTCAGTGGCTTCCTCTGCACAGGGGCCTAGTGGCTTCTGCTTTTGTCAGGCGTTACGGGTTTGGGCTTCGCTTTGGTGGCCTTGGCCTTTGCCTTGGCCTGGGCCTTGGCCTTGCCTTGCGTTGCCTTGCCCTTGCTTGGTCTTGGGCTTGGCCTTGCCTGCCCTTGAACTTGAACTTGACCTTGACCTTGACCTTGACCTTGACTTGAACTTGAAATTGGCCTTGAACTTGACCCTTGAACTTGAACTTGAACTTGAACTTGAACTTGACCTTGAACTTGAACTTGACTTGACTTGAAACTTGAACTTGAACTTGAACTTGAACTTGACTTTGACCTTGACTTGAACTTGAACTTGAACTTGACTTTTGAACTTGACTTGAACCTTGACCTTGACCTTGAACTTGAACTTGAACTTGACTTTGAACTTGAGAACTTGACCTTGAAACTTCCCTTGACCTTGAACTTTGAAAACCCCTTGACCTTGAACTTGACCCTTTTGAGACCTTGACCCTTGAACCTTGAGAGGACCCTTGGAAGAGAACCTTGACCCTTGAGAACTTGATTGGAGACCCAGGAACCAGGGATTTGCTCATAGAGCTGTATCTCCCCTTCCCTTTGTGATCATTGCAAAGACATTCCTAGCTGATAGCGGGAGTGCCCCTGAAGAAGCAAGCAGTGGGAGTGTGTTTGACACGACTGTGTGCCTTCCTGGCCTCAGCTCCACAAGGGCCTTTCCTCTCGAAGTAGGCCCCATGTCCCCTTGGGGAGGGTGTCATGCCTCTTTTCTCCTCACTGCCAAAGGGTGGAGCCAAGCTCGCTCTGTCAGAGGTACAAAACAGCAATTGAATGGATTTTCAAGCTCTTGCTAGGCTGCACCCTTTCAGGGCCCACTTTACTGAAACAGGTGCTCTGTGGCCCCTGGTTGGGTATGCAGGTTCACAAACAGGGTGAGATCCTGTCCAAGCCAAGAATTTTCCTGAAAGACCTAGGCTCACTAGAGCTCTCCTCCAGAGCAAAGGGATAGAGGAGATGTATGGAGGAGTCTTTGCCTTTCCCTGTGAGTGTGGGGCTACTCCTACGGCCCCAAGCTCAGGGATAACTGCCTCTAAGAAAGGAATGGCAAGAAGCGCTATTCTTGGAGGTTGGGACAGGGAGTTCGCAGCATGTGGGGAAAGAAAGACTTCTTCGGGAAGAAGAGGCAACCACCGGGGGTGTGTTTGCAAGCCTCTATTTGGAAGGAACAGGTTTGCTTATACAACTCAAGACCTCCAGATCTGCTCAGAGGACTGAAGTTCCAGAGACAGGGCCATGTATCTCCCTTCCCTTTGAGATCCTTGCAAAGACATTCCTAGCAGATCGTGGAGTGCCCATGAAGAAGCAAGCAGCGGAGTGTGCTTGACATCACTGGCTGCCTACCTGGGCTCAGCTCCTCAAGGGCCTTTCTCTCCTGGTAGGCCCTATGTCCCCTTTGGGAGAGGGTGTGCCCTCTTCCCTCCACACTGCCAAAGGGTGGAGGTGGAGCAAACTCGTTCTCTCCGAGGTAAAAAAAAAAAAGACAAATTGGATGGATTTTTAAGCTCTTGCTATGCTGCACCCCTCCAGGACCCACTCGAGCAAACAGGTGCCCTGTGGCCCTAGTCGGGTATGCAGGTTCACACACGGTGGGATCCCGTCAAAGCCAAGAATTTTCCTGACAGACCTAGGCTCACTAGAGCTCTCCTCCAGAGGAAAGGGGACAGAAAAGACGTGTGTGTGGAGGTGGCTCTGCCTTTCCAGGTCCCAATCTCAGGGATAACTGCCCTAAGAAAGGAACTGCTGCTGCTGCTGCTGCTAAGTTGCTTCAGTCGTGTTCGACTCTGTGCGACGCCATAGACGGTAGCCCACTAGGCTCCCCCGTCCCTGGATTCTCCAGGCAAGAACAGTAAGTGGGTTGCCATTGCCTTCTCCAATGCATGAAAGTGAAAATGAAAGTGCAGTCGCTCAGTCGTGTCCGACCTCAGCGACCCCACGGACTGCAGCCTACCAGGCTTCTCCGTCCATAGGATTTTCTGAAAGGAACTGCAAGAAGCGCTTTCCAGGAGGCTGGAAAGGGAGTTCGCAGGATGTGGGGAAAGAGAGCCTCCTTCGGGGAAGAATAGGCGGCCACTTGTTTTTGTTTGCAAACCTCTATTTGGAAGGAACAGGTTAGCTTATACAAAGGGAGACGCTCCAGATCTGCTCAGAGGACCGAAGTTGCAGAGGCAGGTCGGTGTATTTTCCCTTCACTTTGCGATCCTTGCAAAGACATTCCTTTGCTGATAGATGATTCAGCAAGGGCCTTTGAGACTGTTGTTTTCTTTCCTAGGTTCAAAGATTCCTTCAGTTCCTAATATAGATATCCTAGAAATTATCTGACATCCGTGAAAATCTGATATGTCCTGGTCAAATGCTGTCAGTTATAATTCCAGTTATCATATTAAAGCATTTCAAGTCGCAGCAGTGACCAGATTACATTGTCAATTTCTATTTAATCAGGTTTTAAACCATGTCCTCTATGGTTTCACACTGATGCCTTTGCAGAAATACTGCTACTTCAAGATATATGGAATATACTTTTTTTAAGCTTACCGATAATTTGTTTGTTTGTTTGTTTGTCTTCTGGTAAGCTGGTACCAGATGGAATTTAGTCTCCTCTCTAGGTTAAGAGAACAAAGTTTTCTTAGAATGCAATTTTTGATAACAGACTATGAGTTTCTTTACCTTTCATTGATTTATAATTGTTTTCATCATCTGTTTTTTTACTTCGGTAAAGTAAATAAGCCTTATTTAAGATTTTGGTACATGTAGGATGGACTAAGCTTTCCCCACTCTTGCAAGTTCCCTTAACCCTTCAGATTCTTCTCGTGGGACCAAGATCTCACTTTCCTCCAGAGGGACAATCCAAGCTTTTTATTAGTTGATCTGCCCCTGACATCAGAGTCCATTTGAGCACGAGTTGGCCTATAATTTAGGCATGAAACTATGACTACATAAAGAAAAGGTGACTTTATGATTCAGGGATGGCCATGATATGCCTTGCACTTCAGAGAAAAATGGGTTAAAATGATTTTTTTTCTTCAAAACTGCACAGCCAGTTCTTTCAGCATATGCAATTGAAAACATCTAGTCATTAGGTCAGTTTTCATTCCAATCCCAAAGAAAGGCAATGACAAAGAATATTCAAGCTGCTGCACAATTGCACTCATCTCACACACTAGTAAAGTAATGCTCAAAATTCTCCAAGTTCACATGAACTGTGAACTTCCAAATGTTCAAGAGGGATTTAAAAAATGCAGAGAAACCAGAGATCAAACTGCCAACATCCACTGGATCATTGAAAAAGCAAGAGAGTTCCAGAAAAAAAAATCTATTTCTGCTTTATTTGACTATGCCAAAGCCTTTGACTGTGTGGATCACAATAAACTGGGAAAAATTCTGAAAGAGATGGGAATACCAGACCACCTGACTGTCTCTTGAGAAACCTGTATGCAGGTCAGGAAGAAACAGTTCGAACTGGACATGGAAAACAGACTGGTTCTAAATAGGAAAAGGAATATGTCAAGGCTGTATATTGTCACCCTGCTTATTTAACTTATATGGCAGAGTACATCATGAGAAACACTGGGCTGGAGGAAGCACACGCTGGAATCCAGATTGCTGGAAAATATCAAGAATCTCAGATATGCAGATGACACCACCCTTATGGCAGAAAGTGAAGAAGAACTAAAGAGTCTCCTGATGAAAGTGAAAGAGGAGAGTGAAAAAGTTAGCTTAAAGCTCAGCATTCAGAAAACTAAAAATCATTGCATCCAGTCTCATCACTTCATGGCAAATAGATGGGAAAACATTGGAAACAGCAGCAGACTATTTTTGGGGC
>NW_017205386.1:0-5299 GCF_001704415.2 Capra hircus
TGGACTGAGATATCTGGGGGACTCTTGAATGGTGGCACGACCCTGGAGTTCCTCTCGCCTTTCTATTGAGAGCCCTTGCTCTGAGAGGCCATGGGAAAGCTGAAAAATCTTTCCTGACTAAGCAGGATAGGATCCTCATTTTCGAGCTACCAGGCGGAACGGGGTTCCCTCTGGATGTGGGCGGGACCCCTCGTGCTTCCTATCAAGGGGAGACGGGTATGTCGGGGAACTTCTTGAGTTGGCAGCAAGGACCCTTTTGAATTTCCAGAGTTTAGGTGTGATGAGCCTCCAGACGCCTCAGAGGAAGACGCCTCAGAGGAAATGGGCCTCATCTTGCCTGGAGCGGAGAACCTCCTGGATTTTCTAGAGTTGGGCAGGGTCTCTCGAGTTACGACGGGGACCTCAGGGACCCGCTCTGGTGGCCTCAGGAAAGGCCAGTGCCCATGGGAGTTGCAAGGGGGCCTTCGGGATTCCTCTCCCCTCGATGGGGCCTAAGACCTTGTGTATAGTCGGGGCTGAAACCTGAGGATTCCTCTCCAGTGCTGACATGGATCTTGGGGGTACTTGTGGAGTCTCTCCTGGGGAGTCAGTGCTCATCTCGTGTGGTGCATGCACGTGAGCTTTCCTCACACGAACTGTAGCAGCAGTGTCACACTTCCCGTCGCGGAATCAAGGGATCTGTGGCTTTCCTCGAGGCTTTTCCGACGAGGCTTTCCACAGGGCTGTCCCACGTGGACATGCCATGGGTGGAGTGAGTGGATCCTCGGCGTGAAAGTAGAGGCACTGCAGGGAAAACAAGATCCTCTGGAATGGACTGAGACATCTGGGGTCCCTTGGAATTGTGGCAAGACACTGGGGTTTCTCTCGCCTTTCCTGTTGAGAGCGGCCTCTTCTTGAGATGCGACGGGAAAGCCGGGGAATTCTTTCCAGACGAAGCAGGAAAAGAATCAATAATCTCAAGCTACGAGGTGGAAACCAGGCTCCTCTGGATGTGGGCGGGACCCTCGTGCTTCCTCTCGAGTGGAGACTGGTATGTCGGGAACTTCTTGAGTTGCAGCAAGCGTGTGAAGGACCTTTGGAAGTTCCAGAGGTTAGGTGTGATTAGCCTCGAGAAGCCTCATTGGAAATGGGCCTCATCTCGCCTGGAGGGGAGAACCTCCTGGATTTTCTCGAGTTGCGGCAGGTGCTCTCGACTTAAGACGGGGACCTCAGGGACCCGCTCTGGTGGCCTCAGGAAAGGCCAGTCCCCATGCGAGTTGCTTGGGGTCCTCTCGGGATTCCTCTCCCGTCGATGCCGGGCCCTAAGACCTTGTGTGGAGTCGGTGCCGGAACCTGAGGATTCCTCTCCAGTGCTGATATGGATCCTGCGGTACTTCTGGAGTCTCCCCAGGGGAGTCAGTCCTCGTCTCGAGTGGGGGCATGCATGTGAGCTTTCCCTCCCGAGCTGTAGCAGCAGTGTCACTCTTCCCTTCGCGTGGATCAAGGGATCTGTGGCTTTCCCTCGAGGCATTCCCACGAGGCTTTCCCACGAGCTTTCCCACAGGGCTGTCCCACGTGCCACCGTGGTGTGAGTCGATCCTCGTCTTGAAAGTGGAGGCAGTGTAGGGAAAAAAGGTTTCCCTGGAGTGGACTGAGACATCTGGGGGACTCTGGGAATGGTGGCACGACCCTGGAGTTCCTCTCGCCTTTCCTGTGGAGAGCGCCCCCTCTTGAGCTGCTATGGCAAGTCCGAGAATTCATTCCCGACCACGCAGGTAAAGGATCCCTCCTCTCGAGCTATGAGGCGGAAACGGGGCTCCTCTGGATGTGGGCGGGGCTCTCGTGCTTCCTCTCGAGTGCAGACGGGTATGTCGGGAAACTTCTTGAGTTGCAGCAAGGATGTGAAGGACCCTTTGGAAGTTCCAGAAGTTAGGTGTGATTAGCCTCGAGACGCCTCAGCGGAAATGGGCCTCATCTCGCCTGGACGGGAGAACGTCCGGGATTTTCTCGAGTTGTGGCCGTGGTCTAGACTTACGACGGGGACCTCAGGGACCGCTCTGGTGGCCTCAGGAAAGGCCAGTCCCCATGCGAGTTACTCGGGGCCTCTCGAGATTCCTGTCCCGTCGATGCTGGGGCCTAAGTCCTTGTGTGGAGTCGGTTGCGGAACCTGAGGATTCCTCTCCAGGGCTGGCATGGATCTTGGGTACTTCTGGAGTCTCCCCAGGGGAGTCAGTCCACGTCTCGAGTGGGGGCATGCACGTGCGCTTTCCTCCCCAGCTCTAGCAGCAGTGTCACGCTTCCCCGTCGAGTGATCAAGGGGGTCTTTTCCTCGAGGCTGCCACAGGGCTGTCCCACGTGCCACCGGGTGTGAGTCGATCCTCGCTTGAAAGCCGAGGCAGTGCAGGGAAAACAGGTTTCCCTGGGAATGGACTGAGACATCTGGGGAACTCTGGGAATGGAGGCACGACCTTGGAGTTCCTCTCGCCTTTCCTGTGGAGAGCGCCTCCTCTTTTGAGATGCGACGGGAACGCCGAGAATTCTTTCCCAACTACGCAGGGAAAGGATCCCTCTCTCGAGATAGGAGCCGGAAACGGGGCTCCTCTGGATGTGGGCGGACTCTCGTGCTTGCTCTCGAGTGGAGACGGGTATGTCGGGGAACTTCTTGAGTTGCAGCAAGGGTGTGAAGGACCTTTGGAAGTTCCAGAGGTTAGGTGTGATTAGCCTCGAGACGCCTCAGCGGAAATGGGCCTCATCTCGCCTGGAGGGGTGAACCTCCTGGATTTTCTCGAGTTGCGGCAGGTGCTCTCGACTTACGACGGGGACATCTGGGACCCGCTCTGCTGACCTCAGGAAAGGCCAATCCCATGCTGGTTGCTCGGGAGCCTCTCGGGATTCCTCTCCCGTCGATGCCGGGGCCTAAGATCTTGTGTGGAGTGGGTGCCGGAACCTGAGGATTCCTCTGCAGTGCTGACATGGATCTTGGGGTACTTCTGGTGTCTCCCCAGGGGAGTCAGTCCTCGTCTCCAGTGGGGGCATGCACGAGCGCTTTCCTCCCGAGCTGTAGCAGCAGTGTCGCGCTTCCATTCGCGTGGATCAAGTGATCAGGGGCTTTCCTTCGAGGCTTTCTCACGAGGCTTTCCCACGAGGCTTTCCCACGGGCTTTCCCACAGGGCTGTGCCTCGTGCCACTGTGGTATGAGTCGATCCTTGGCTTGAAAGTCGAGGCAGTGCAGGGAAAACAGGTATCCCTGGAATGGACTGAGACATCTGGGGGACTCTGGGAATGTGGCACGACCCTGGAGTTCCTCTCGACTTTCCTGTGGAGAGCACCTCTACTTGATTTGCGACGGGAACGCCGGGAATTCTTTCCCGACCACGCAGGGAAAGGATCCCTCCTCTCGAGCTAGGAGGCGAAACAGGGCTCCTCTGGATGTGGGCGGGACTCTCGTGCTTCCTCTCGAGTGGAGACGGGTATGTCGAGGAACTTCTTGAGATGCAGCAAGGGTGTGAATGACCCTATGGAAGTTCCAGAGTTTAGGTGTGATTAGCCTCGAGACGCCTCAGCGGAAATGGGCCTCATCTCGCCTGGAGGGGAGAACCTCCTGGATTTTCTCGAGTTGCGGCAGGTGCTCCCGACTTACGACGGGACCTCAGGGACCCGCTCTGGTGGCCCTCAGGAAAGGCCAGTCCCCCTGCGAGTTGCTCGGGGCCTCTCGGGATTCCTCTCCCGTCGATGCCGGGGCCTAAGACATTGTGTGGAGTCAGTACCGGGAACCTGAGGATTCCTCTCCAGTGCTGACATGGATCTTGGGGTACTTCTGGAGTCTCCCCAGGGGAGTAAGTCTTCGTCTCGAGTGGGGGCATGCACGTGTGATTTCCTTCCGAGCTGTAGCAGCAGTGTCGTTCTTCCCTTCGCGTGTATCAAGCGATCTGTGGCCTTCCCTCGAGGCTTTCCCACTAGGCTTTCCCACGAGGCTTTCCCAAGAGCTTTCCCACGAGGCTTTCCCATAGGGCTGTCCCACGTGCCACCGTGGTGTGAGTCGATCCTCGGCTTGAAAGTCGAGGCAGTGCAGGGAAAACAGGTTTCCCTGGAATGGACTGAGACATCTGGGGGACTCTGGGAATGGTGGCACGACCCTGGAGTTCCTCTCGCCTTTCCTGTGGAGAGCGCCTCCTCTTGAGATGCGACGGGAACGCCGGGAATTCTTTCCCGACCACGCAGGGAAAGGATCCCTCCTCTCAGGCTGAGAGGCGGAAACGGGGCTCCTCTGAATGTGGGCGGGTCTCTCGTGCTTCCTCTCGAGTGGAGACGGGAATGTCGGGGAACTTCTTGAGTTGCAGCAAGGGTGTGAAGGACCCTTTGGAAGTTACAGAGTTTAGGTGTGACTAGCCTCGAGACGGCTCAGCGGAAATGGGCCTCATCTCGCCTGGAAGGGAGAACCTCCTGGATTTTCTCGAGTTGCGGCAGGTGCTCTCGACTTACGACGGGGACCTCTGGGACCCGATCTGGTGCCTCAGGAAAGGCCAGTTCCCATGCTAGTTGCATGGGGCCTCTCGGGATTCCTCTCCCGTCGATTCCGGGGCCTAAGACCTTGTGTAGGGTGCCCGGAACGGGAGGATTCCACTCCAGTGCTGACATGGTTCCTGGGGTACTTTTGGAGTCTCCCTAAGGGAGTCAGTCCTCGTCTCGAGTTGGGGCATGCACGTGCGCTTTCCTCCGAGCTGTAGCTGTAGTGTCACGCTTCCCTTCGCGTGGATGAAGGAATCTGTGGCTTTCCCTCGAGTCTTTCCCACGAGGCTTTCCCAAGAGGCTTTCCCAAAGGGCTGTCCAACGTGCCACCGTGGTGTGAGTCGATCCTTGGCTTGAAAGTCGAGGCAGTGCAAGGAAAACACGTTTTCCTGGAGTGGACTGAGACATCTGGGGGACTCTGGGAATGGTGGCACGACCCTGGAGTTCCTCTCGCCTTTCCTGTAGAGAGCGCCCCCCTCTTGAGCTGCGATGGGAAGGCCAGGAATTCCTTCCCGAACACGCAGGGAAAGGAACCCTCCTCTCGAGCTAGGAGGCGGAAACGGGGCTCCTCTGGATGTGGGCAGAACTCTCGTGCTTCCTCTCGAGTCGAGACGGGTATGTCGGGGAACTTCTTGAGTTGCAGGCAAAGCGTGTGAAGGGCCCTTTGGAAGTTCCAGAGGTAAGGTGTGATTAGCCTCGAGACGCCTCAGCGGAAATGGCCCTCATCTCACCTGGACGGGAGAACCTCCTGGATTTTCTCGAGTTGCGGCAGGTGCTCTCGACTTATGACAGGGACTTCAGGAACCCACTC
>NW_017205387.1:0-5298 GCF_001704415.2 Capra hircus
GATCCTCGGCGTGAAATTCGAGGCAGTGCCAGGGAAAACAGGTTCTTCTGGAATGGACTTTAGACATCTGGGGGACTCTTGGAATGCTGGCAAGACCCTGGAGTCCCTCTCGCCTTTCCTGTGCGAGATCTCCTCCTCTGAGATGCGACGGGAACACGGGAATTCTTTCCACCCACGCAGGGAAAGAAATCCCTCCTCTTAAGCTAGGAGGCGGAAACGGGGCTCCTCTTGATGTGGGGCGGACTGTTATGCTTCCTCTCGAGTGGGACGGGTATGTCGGCGGAACTTCTTGAGTTGTAGCAAGGGTGTGAAGGACCCTTTGGAAGTTCAGAGGTTAGGTGTGATTAGCCTCGAGACGCCTCAGCGGAAATGGGCCTCATCTCGCCTGGAGGGCAGAACCTCCTGGATTTTCTCCAGTTACAGCAGGTGCTCTCGACATACGACGGCGGACCTCAGGACCGGTGTGGTGGCCTCAGGAAAGGCCAGTCCCCATACAAGTTGCCGGTGGCCTCTCGGGATTCCTCTCCCGTCGATACCGGGGCCTAAGACCTTGTGTGGAGTCGGTGCCGCGAACCTGAGGATTCCTCTCCAGGGCATGACATGGATCTTGGGGAATTTCTGGAGTCTCCCCAGGGGAGTCAGTCCTCGTCTGAGTGGGGGCATGCAGGTGCGCTTTCCTCCCAAGCTGTAGCAGCAGTGTCACGCTTCCCTTCGCGTGGATCAAAGGATCTGTGGCTTTCCCTCGAGGCTTTCCCACGAGGCTTACCCACAGGGCTGTCTCACGTGCCACCGTGGTGTGAGTCGATCCTCGGCTTGAAAGTCGAGGCAGTGCAGGGAAAACAGTTTTCCCTAGAATGGACTGAGACATCTGGGTGACTCTGCTAATTGTGGCACGACCTGGAGTTCCTCTCGCCTTTAGTGAGATGAGCACCTCCTCTTGAGATGCGTCGGAACGCCGGGAATTCTTTCCTGACCACGCAGGCGGAAAGGATCCCTCCTCTCGAGACAGCAGGCGGAAACGGGTCTCCTCTGGATGTGGGCTGAATCTCGTGCTTCCTCTCGAGTGTCAACGGGTATGTCAGGAACTTCTTGAGTTGCAGCAATGGTGTGAAGGACCCTTTGGAATTTCCAGAGGTTAGGTGTAATTAGCCTCGAGACGCCTCAGTGGAAATGGGACTCATCTCGCCTGGAGGAGAACCTCCTCTATTTTCTCGAGTTGAGGCCAATGCTCTCTACTTACGCCGGGGACCTAACGGACCCGCTCTGGTGGCCTCAGGAAAGGCCAGTCCCCATGCGACTTGCTCGGGGCCTCTTGGGATTCCTCTCCCGACGATGCCGGGCCTAAGACCTTGTGGAGTCGGTGCCGGAACCTGAATATTCCTCTCCAGTGCCGACATGGATCTTGGGGTACTTCTGGAGTCTCCCCAGGGGAGTCAGTCCTCGTCTCGTGTGGGGGCATGCACGTGCGCCTTCCTCCCGAGCTGTAGCAGCAGTGTCACGCTTCCCTTCGCGTGGATCAAGGAACTGTGGCTTTCGCTCAAGCCTTTCCCACAAGACTTTCCCACAAGACTTTCCCTCGAGGCTTTCCCACGAGGCTTTCCCACAGGGCTGTCCCACGTGCCACCGTGTGTGTGAGTCGATCCTCGGCTTGAAAGGCGAGGCAGTGCAGGGAAAACAGGTTTCCCTGGAATGTACTGAGACATCTGGGGGACTCTGTTAATGATGGCACGACCCTGGAGTTCCTCTCGCGTTTCCTGTGGAGAGCGCCTCCTCTTGAGATGAGACCGGAACGCCGAGAATTCTTTCTCGACCACGCAGGGAAAGATCCCTCCTCTCGAGCTAGGAGGCGGAAACGGGGCTCCTCTGGATGTGGGCGGACTCTCGTGCTTCCTCTCGAGTGGAGACGGGTATGTCGGGATCTTCTTGAGTTGCAGCAAGGGTGTGAAGGACCCTTCGGAAGTTCCAGAGGTTAGGTGTGATTAGCCTCGAGACGTCTCAGCGAAATGGGCATCATCTCGCCTGGAGGGGAGAACCTCCTGGATTTTCTCGGGGTTGCGGCAGGTGCTCTCGATTTACGATGGGGACCTCATTGACCCTCTCTGGTGGCCTCAGGAAAGGCCAGTCCCATGCGAGTTTCTCCGGGGCCTCTCGGGATTCCTCTCCAATCGATGCCGGGGCCTAATACCTTGTGTGGAGTCGGTGCCGGAACCTGAGGATTCCTCTCCAGTGCTGACATGGATCTTGGGGTACTTCTGAGTCTCCCCAGGGGGTCAGTCCTCGTCTCAAGTGGTGGCATGCACGTGCGCTTTCCTCCCGAGCTCTAGCAGCAGTGTCACCCTTCCCTTCGCATGGATCAAGTTATCTGTGGCTTTCGCTCGAGGCTTTCCCTCTGAGCTTTCCCACGAGGACGAGCTTTCCCACGAGGGCTTTCCCACAGGCTGTCCCACGTGCCACCGTGGTGTGAGTCGATCCTCGGCTTGAAAGTCGAGGCAGTGTAGGGAACACAGGTTTCCCTGGAATGGACTGAGACATCTGGGGGACTCTGGGAATGGTGGCATGACCCTGGATTTCCTCTCACCTTTCCTGTGGAGAGCGCCTCCTCTTGAGATGCGACGGGAACGCCAGGAATTCTTTGCCCGACCACGCAGCCAAAGGATGCCTCCACTCGAGCTATGAGGCAGATTGGGGTCTCCTCAGGATGTGGGCGATGATCGTGTTTCCCCTCGAGTGGAGATGGGTATGTCGGGGAACTTCTTGAGTTGCAGCAAGGGTGTGAAGGACCCTTTGGAAGTTCCAGAGTTTAGGTGTGATTAGCTTCGAGACCCCTCAGCGGAAATGGGCCTCATCTCGCCTGGAGGGGGAGAACCTCCTGGATTTTCTCGAGTGCCGCAGGTGCTCTCGACTTACGACAGGGACCTAAGGGACCCGCTCTGGTGGTCTCAGGAAAGGCCAGTCCCCATGCGAGTTGCTCGGGGCCCTCTCAGGATTCCTCTCCCATCGATGCCGGGGCCTAAGACCTTGTGTGGAGTCGGTGCCAGAACCTGAGTATGCCTCTCCCATGCTGACATGGATGTTGGGGAACTTCTGGAGTCTCCCAGGGGAGTCAGTCCTCGTCTCGAGTGGGGGCATGCACGTGGCTTTCCTCCCGAGCTGTAGGAGCAGTGTCATGCTTCCCTTCGCTTGGATCAGGGGATCTGTGGCTTTGCCTCGAGGCTTTCCCACGAGGCTTTTCACGAGGCTCTCCCACAGGGCTGTCCCACGTGCCACCGTGGTGTGAGTCCATCCTCGGCTTCAAAGTCGAGGCAGTGCAGGGAAAACAGGTTTCCCTGGAATGGACTGAGACATCTGGGGAACTCTGGGAATGGTGGCACGACCTGGAGTTCCTCTGGCCTTTCCTGTGGAGAGCGCCTCCTCTTGAGATGCGACAGGAACGCTGGGAATTCTTTCCCGACCACGCAGGGAAAGGATCCCTCCTCTCGAGCTAGGAGGCGGAAACGGGACTCCTCTGAATGTGGGCGGGACTCTCGTGCTTCCTCCTGAGAAGAGACGGTTATATCGGGGAACTTCTTGTGTTGCAGCAATGGTGTGAAGGACCCTTTGGAAGTTCCAGAGCTTAGGTGTGATTAGCCTCGAAACGCCTCAGCGGAAATGGGCCTCATCTCTCCTGGAGGGGAGAACCTCCTGGATTTTCTCGAGGTGCGGCAGGTGGTCTCGACTTATGACGGGGACCTCAGGGCCCGCTCTGGTGGCATCAGGAAAGGCCAGTCCCCATGCGAGTTGCTCGGGGGCCTCTCAGATTCCCCTCCGGGCGATGCAAGGCCTAAGACCTTGTGTGGAGTCGGTGCCGCAACCTGAGGATTCCTCTCCAGGGATGACATGGATCTTGGGGGTACATCTGGGGTCTCCCCAGGGGAGTCAGTCCTCGTCTCGAGTGGGGGCATGCACGTGCGTTTTCCTCCCGAGCTGTAGCTGCAGTGTCACGCTTCCCTTCTCGTGGATCAAGGGATCTGTGGCTTTCTCTGGCTTTCCCACGAGGCTTTCCCACGAGGCTTTCACACAGGGCTGTCCCACATCCGTGGTGTGAGTCTATCCTCTGCTTGAAAGTCGAGGCAGTGCAGGGAAAACAGGTTTCCCTGGAATGGACTGAGACATCTGGGGGACACTGGCAACGGTGGCACGACCCTGGAGTTCCTCTCGCCTTTCCTGTGGAGAGCGCTCCTCTTGAGATGCGACGGGAACGCCGGGATTCTTTCCCGAACACGCAGGGAAAGGATCCCTCCACTCGAGCTAGGAGGCGGAAACGCGGCTCCTCGCGATGTGGGCAGGACTCGCGTGCTTCCTCTCGAGTGGAGACGGGTATGTAGGGGAACTTCATGAGTTGCAGCAAGGGTGTGAAGGACCCTTTGGAAGTTCCAGAGGTTAGGTGTGATTAGCCTCGAGACGCCTCAGCGGAAATGGGCCTCATCTCTCCTGGAAGGGAGAACATCCTGGATTTTCTCGAGTTGCGGCAGGTGCTCTCGACTTACGACGGGGACCTCAGGGACTCGCTCTGGTGGCCTCAGGAAAGGCCAGTCCCCATGCGAGTTGCTCGGGGGTCTCTCGGGATTCCTCTCCCGTCGATGCCGGGGCCTAAAACCATGTGTGGATTCGGGGCCGGGAGCTTAGGATTCCTCTCCAGTGCTGACATAGATCTTGGGGTTCTTCTGGAGTCTCCCCAGGGTAGTCAGTCCTCGTCTAGAGTGGGGGCATGCACCTGCGCTTTCCTCCCGAGCTGTAGCAGCAGTGTCACGCTTTCCTTCGCGTGGATCAAGGGATCTGTGGCTCCCTCGAGGCTTTCCCACGAGGCTTACCCACAGGGCTGTCCCACGTGCCACCGTGGTGTGAGTCGATCCTCGGCTTGAAAGTCGAGGCAGTGCAGGGAAAACATGATTTCCTGGAATGGACTGAGACATCTTTGGGCTCTGGGAATGGTGACACGACCCTGGAGTTCCTCTCGCCTTTCCTGTGGAGAGCGCCTCCTCTTGAGATGCGACGGGAACGCCGGAATTCTTTCCGGACCACGCAGGGAAAGGATCCTTCCTCTCGAGGTAGGAGGCAGAAACGGGGCTCCTCTGGAGGTGGGTGGGACTCTCGTGCTTCCTCTCGAGTGGAGACGGATATGTCGGAATTTCTTGAGTTGCAGCAAGGGTGTGAAGGACCCTTTGGAAGTTCAGAGGTTAGGTGTGATTAGCCTCGAGACGCCTCAGCGGAAATGGTCCTCATCTCGCCTGGAGGGGAGAACTTCCTGGATTTTCTCGA
>NW_017205388.1:0-18526 GCF_001704415.2 Capra hircus
GCGAAGGGCAACAGCAGGGCTCCTTCAGCGGTTCCTTGGCCGCCCAGACAAAGCTCCGCACGGAGAGCACCAGGTTCCAAGGGCCCCTGGCTGGGTTTTGCATCCCCACACTCCAGAGGCTGACTCCGTGGGTGCCTAGAAAGTGTGTGAGAGACGTAGGTTCCCTAGCACTCTCCTCCCCAGCAGAGACATGTGCAGGTGGTTGGGGCCTATCCTGCGTGTCTGGGTTCCCGCCCACAGCCTCAACTCAGGGGAAGCAGCCCTGAGGCAAGACCTGCTGGAGGAGCCCTGCGCGCGCCGCCTGATAGGCGAGAGCACAGCCAGCAGTGTAGCGAGCCTCCTCGGGAGAAGAGGAGGCAGCCGAGCCCAGTCAAGAGGAAAGCCCTGCTTGCACGGAGCTAAGTGGGCCTCCAGTACGGCAGAGCTCTAGCTCTGCTCAGAGCCCCGATCTGGCAGAGTTTCTGGCGCGAGGCTGCTCGGCCGGGGGCTCGCCTTGCCCAGACTTGCCTTGCTTTTAGGCTCCCTCCCCAGGAAGGAGCTGTCTGAGCGAGCCTGGGAGACGCCACTGGTGCCTTCCTTGCCTCAGCTCCAATCCTGCCTTGCCTTTGCACATAGGTGCCAGGCGTCGTTGGGGAGGGCTTAGGGGGTGGTGGGTTGCACACTGCCAAGGGCTTCAGCAGTGAGAGCTCTGTCAGAGGGAAGGGAAGGGCAACTGCAGGGCTCCTCCAGCGGTTCTAGGCCGCCTAGAATCAGCGCCGCACCGAGAGCACCAGGCTCCCAGGGCCCCTGGCTGGGGTTTTCAGCCCCGCACACACGGAGGCTGATTCCTTGGGTGCCCAGAAAGTGTATGACAGACGTAGGTTCCCTAGCACTCTCCTCCCAGCAGAGACATGTGCAGGTGTTGGGGCCTGATCCTGCGTGTCTGGGTTCCTGCCCACAGCCCAACTCAGGGGAAGCAGCCCCTGAGGCAAGACCTGCTGGAGGAGCCCTGCGCCCCCGCCTGATAGGCGAGTGCACAGCCAGCAGGGAAGCGAGCCTCCTCGGGGAAGAGGAGGCAGCCCAGCCCCGTCAAGTTGAAAGCCCTGCTTGCACGGAGCTAAGTGCGCCTCCAGTACGGCAGAGCTCTAGCTCTGCTCAGAGCCCCGATCTGGCAGAGTTCCTGGCGCGAGGCTGCTCTGCCGGGGGCTAGCCTTGCCCAGACTTGCCTTGCTTTTAGGCTGCCTCTCCAGGAAGGAGCAGGCAGCAGGAGCCTGGGAGTCGCCACTGGCGCCTTTCTTGCCTCAGCTCCAATCCTGCCTTGCCTTTGCACTTAGGTCCCAGTCCTCCTTAAGGAGAGCTTAGGGGCTGGTGGGTTGCACACTGCCAAGGGCTCCAGCAGTGAGAATTCTGTCAGAGGGAAGGGAAGGGCAACTGCAGGGCTCCTCCAGCGGTTGCTTGGCCGCCCAGATTCAGCGCCACACGGAGAGCACCAGGCTCCCAGGGCCCCTGGCTGGGGTTTTCAGCCCCGCACACACGGAGGCTGATTCCTTGGGTGCCCAGAAAGTGTATGACAGACGTAGGTTCCCTAGCACTCTCCTCCCCAGCAGAGACATGTGCAGGTGTTTGGGGCCTGATCCTGCGTGTCTGGGTTCCTGCCCACAGCCCCAACTCAGGGGAAGCAGCCCCTGAGGCAAGACCTGCTGGAGGAGCCCTGCGCCCCCGCCTGATAGGCGAGTGCACAGCCAGCAGGGAAGCGAGCCTCCTCGGGGAAGAGGAGGCAGCAAGTCCCCGTCAAGCTGAAATCCCTGCTTACACGAAGCTAAGTGCGACTCCAGTACGGCAGATCTCTAGCTCTGTTCAGAGGCCCGATCTGGCAGAGTTCCTGGCACCAAGATGCTCTGCCATAGGCGAGCCTTGCGCAGACTTGCCTTGCTTTAAGGCTCCCTCCCCAGGAAGGAGCAGGCTGTGTGAGGCTCGGAAACGCCACTGGCGCCTTCCTGGCTTCAGCTCTACCCCTGCCTTGCCTTTGCACTTAGGTCCCAAGCGTCCTTGAGGAGGGCTTAGGGGCTGGTGGGTTGCACACTGCCAAGGGCTCCAGCAGTGAAAGCTCTGTCAGAGGGAAGCGAAGGGCAACAGCAGGGCTCCTTCAGCGGTTCCTTGGCCGCCCAGACAAAGCTCCGCACGGAGAGCACCAGGTTCCAAGGGCCCCTGGCTGGGTTTTGCATCCCCACACTCCCAGAGGCTGACTCCGTGGGTGCCTAGAAAGTGTGTGAGAGACGTAGGTTCCCTAGCACTCTCCTCCCAGCAGAGACATGTGCAGGTGGTTGGGGCCTTATCCTGCGTGTCTGGGTTCCCGCCCACAGCCTCAACTCAGGGGAAGCAGCCCCTGAGGCAAGACCTGCTGGAGGAGCCCTGCGCGCCCGCCTGATAGGCGAGAGCACAGCCAGCAGTGTAGCGAGCCTCCTCGGGAGAAGAGGAGGCAGCCGAGCCCAGTCAAGAGGAAAGCCCTGCTTGCACGGAGCTAAGTGGCCTCCAGTACGGCAGAGCTCTAGCTCTGCTCAGAGCCCCGATCTGGCAGAGTTTCTGGCGCGAGGCTGCTCGGCCGGGGGCTCGCCTTGCCCAGACTTGCCTTGCTTTTAGGCTCCCTCCCCAGGAAGGAGCTGTCTGAGCGAGCCTGGGAGACGCCACTGGTGCCTTCCTTGCCTCAGCTCCAATCCTGCCTTGCCTTTGCACATAGGTGCCAGGCGTCGTTGGGGAGGGCTTAGGGGTGGTGGGTTGCACACTGCCAAGGGCTTCAGCAGTGAGAGCTCTGTCAGAGGGAAGGGAAGGGCAACTGCAGGGCTCCTCCAGCGGTTTCTAGGCCGCCTAGAATCAGCGCCGCACCGAGAGCACCAGGCTCCCAGGGCCCCTGGCTGGGGTTTTCAGCCCCGCACACACGGAGGCTGATTCCTTGGGTGCCCAGAAAGTGTATGACAGACGTAGGTTCCCTAGCACTCTCCTCCCCAGCAGAGACATGTGCAGGTGGTTGGGGCCTGATCCTGCGTGTCTGGGTTCCTGCCCACAGCCCCAACTCAGGGGAAGCAGCCCCTGAGGCAAGACCTGCTGGAGGAGCCCTGCGCCCCCGCCTGATAGGCGAGTGCACAGCCAGCAGGGAAGCGAGCCTCCTCGGGGAAGAGGAGGCAGCCAGCCCCGTCAAGTTGAAAGCCCTGCTTGCACGGAGCTAAGTGCGCCTCCAGTACGGCAGAGCTCTAGCTCTGCTCAGAGCCCCGATCTGGCAGAGTTCCTGGCGCGAGGCTGCTCTGCCGGGGCTAGCCTTGCCCAGACTTGCCTTGCTTTTAGGCTGCCTCTCCAGGAAGGAGCAGGCAGCAGGAGCCTGGGAGTCGCCACTGGCGCCTTTCTTGCCTCAGCTCCAATCCTGCCTTGCCTTTGCACTTAGGTCCCAGTCCTCCTTAAGGAGAGCTTAGGGGCTGGTGGGTTGCACACTGCCAAGGGCTCCAGCAGTGAGAATTCTGTCAGAGGGAAGGGAAGGGCAACTGCAGGGCTCCTCCAGCGGTTGCTTGGCCGCCCAGATTCAGCGCCACACGGAGAGCACCAGGCTCCCAGGGCCCCTGGCTGGGGTTTTCAGCCCCGCACACACGGAGGCTGATTCCTTGGGTGCCCAGAAAGTGTATGACAGACGTAGGTTCCCTAGCACTCTCCTCCCCAGCAGAGACATGTGCAGGTGTTTGGGGC
This sequence comes from Capra hircus, assembly GCF_001704415.2. Lineage (NCBI taxonomy): Eukaryota > Metazoa > Chordata > Mammalia > Artiodactyla > Bovidae > Capra > Capra hircus. The sequence goes on from NW_017205388.1 coordinate 3,712, forward strand.
CTGATCCTGCGTGTCTGGGTTCCTGCCCACAGCCCCAACTCAGGGGAAGCAGCCCCTGAGGCAAGACCTGCTGGAGGAGCCCTGCGCCCCCGCCTGATAGGCGAGTGCACAGCCAGCAGGGAAGCGAGCCTCCTCGGGGAAGAGGAGGCAGCAAGTCCCCGTCAAGCTGAAATCCCTGCTTACACGAAGCTAAGTGCGACTCCAGTACGGCAGATCTCTAGCTCTGTTCAGAGGCCCGATCTGGCAGAGTTCCTGGCACCAAGATGCTCTGCCATAGGCGAGCCTTGCGCAGACTTGCCTTGCTTTAAGGCTCCCTCCCCAGGAAGGAGCAGGCTGTGTGAGGCTCGGAAACGCCACTGGCGCCTTCCTGGCTTCAGCTCTACCCCTGCCTTGCCTTTGCACTTAGGTCCCAAGCGTCCTTGAGGAGGGCTTAGGGGCTGGTGGGTTGCACACTGCCAAGGGCTCCAGCAGTGAAAGCTCTGTCAGAGGGAAGCGAAGGGCAACAGCAGGGCTCCTTCAGCGGTTCCTTGGCCGCCCAGACAAAGCTCCGCACGGAGAGCACCAGGTTCCAAGGGCCCCTGGCTGGGTTTTGCATCCCCACACTCCCAGAGGCTGACTCCGTGGGTGCCTAGAAAGTGTGTGAGAGACGTAGGTTCCCTAGCACTCTCCTCCCCAGCAGAGACATGTGCAGGTGGTTGGGGCCTTATCCTGCGTGTCTGGGTTCCCGCCCACAGCCTCAACTCAGGGGAAGCAGCCCCTGAGGCAAGACCTGCTGGAGGAGCCCTGCGCGCCCGCCTGATAGGCGAGAGCACAGCCAGCAGTGTAGCGAGCCTCCTCGGGAGAAGAGGAGGCAGCCGAGCCCAGTCAAGAGGAAAGCCCTGCTTGCACGGAGCTAAGTGGGCCTCCAGTACGGCAGAGCTCTAGCTCTGCTCAGAGCCCCGATCTGGCAGAGTTTCTGGCGCGAGGCTGCTCGGCCGGGGCTCGCCTTGCCCAGACTTGCCTTGCTTTTAGGCTCCCTCCCCAGGAAGGAGCTGTCTGAGCGAGCCTGGGAGACGCCACTGGTGCCTTCCTTGCCTCAGCTCCAATCCTGCCTTGCCTTTGCACATAGGTGCCAGGCGTCGTTGGGGAGGGCTTAGGGGGTGGTGGGTTGCACACTGCCAAGGGCTTCAGCAGTGAGAGCTCTGTCAGAGGGAAGGGAAGGGCAACTGCAGGGCTCCTCCAGCGGTTTCTAGGCCGCCTAGAATCAGCGCCGCACCGAGAGCACCAGGCTCCCAGGGCCCCTGGCTGGGGTTTTCAGCCCCGCACACACGGAGGCTGATTCCTTGGGTGCCCAGAAAGTGTATGACAGACGTAGGTTCCCTAGCACTCTCCTCCCCAGCAGAGACATGTGCAGGTGTTTGGGGCCTGATCCTGCGTGTCTGGGTTCCTGCCCACAGCCCCAACTCAGGGGAAGCAGCCCCTGAGGCAAGACCTGCTGGAGGAGCCCTGCGCCCCCGCCTGATAGGCGAGTGCACAGCCAGCAGGGAAGCGAGCCTCCTCGGGGAAGAGGAGGCAGCCCAGCCCCGTCAAGTTGAAAGCCCTGCTTGCACGGAGCTAAGTGCGCCTCCAGTACGGCAGAGCTCTAGCTCTGCTCAGAGCCCCGATCTGGCAGAGTTCCTGGCGCGAGGCTGCTCTGCCGGGGGCTAGCCTTGCCCAGACTTGCCTTGCTTTTAGGCTGCCTCTCCAGGAAGGAGCAGGCAGCAGGAGCCTGGGAGTCGCCACTGGCGCCTTTCTTGCCTCAGCTCCAATCCTGCCTTGCCTTTGCACTTAGGTCCCAGTCCTCCTTAAGGAGAGCTTAGGGGCTGGTGGGTTGCACACTGCCAAGGGCTCCAGCAGTGAGAATTCTGTCAGAGGGAAGGGAAGGGCAACTGCAGGGCTCCTCCAGCGGTTGCTTGGCCGCCCAGATTCAGCGCCACACGGAGAGCACCAGGCTCCCAGGCCCCTGGCTGGGGTTTTCAGCCCCGCACACACGGAGGCTGATTCCTTGGGTGCCCAGAAAGTGTATGACAGACGTAGGTTCCCTAGCACTCTCCTCCCCAGCAGAGACATGTGCAGGTGTTTGGGGCCTGATCCTGCGTGTCTGGGTTCCTGCCCACAGCCCCAACTCAGGGGAAGCAGCCCCTGAGGCAAGACCTGCTGGAGGAGCCCTGCGCCCCGCCTGATAGGCGAGTGCACAGCCAGCAGGGAAGCGAGCCTCCTCGGGGGAAGAGGAGGCAGCAAGTCCCCGTCAAGCTGAAATCCCTGCTTCACGAAGCTAAGTGCGACTCCAGTACGGCAGATCTCTAGCTCTGTTCAGAGGCCCGATCTGGCAGAGTTCCTGGCACCAAGATGCTCTGCCATAGGCGAGCCTTGCGCAGACTTGCCTTGCTTTAAGGCTCCCTCCCCAGGAAGGAGCAGGCTGTGTGAGGCTCGGAAACGCCACTGGCGCCTTCCTGGCTTCAGCTCTACCCCTGCCTTGCCTTTGCACTTAGGTCCCAAGCGTCCTTGAGGAGGGCTTAGGGGCTGGTGGGTTGCACACTGCCAAGGGCTCCAGCAGTGAAAGCTCTGTCAGAGGGAAGCGAAGGGCAACAGCAGGGCTCCTTCAGCGGTTCCTTGGCCGCCCAGACAAAGCTCCGCACGGAGAGCACCAGGTTCCAAGGGCCCCTGGCTGGGTTTTGCATCCCCACACTCCCAGAGGCTGACTCCGTGGGTGCCTAGAAAGTGTGTGAGAGACGTAGGTTCCCTAGCACTCTCCTCCCCAGCAGAGACATGTGCAGGTGGTTGGGGCCTTATCCTGCGTGTCTGGGTTCCCGCCCACAGCCTCAACTCAGGGGAAGCAGCCCCTGAGGCAAGACCTGCTGGAGGAGCCCTGCGCGCCCGCCTGATAGGCGAGAGCACAGCCAGCAGTGTAGCGAGCCTCCTCGGGAGAAGAGGAGGCAGCCGAGCCCAGTCAAGAGGAAAGCCCTGCTTGCACGGAGCTAAGTGGGCCTCCAGTACGGCAGAGCTCTAGCTCTGCTCAGAGCCCCGATCTGGCAGAGTTTCTGGCGCGAGGCTGCTCGGCCGGGGCTCGCCTTGCCCAGACTTGCCTTGCTTTTAGGCTCCTCCCCAGGAAGGAGCTGTCTGAGCGAGCCTGGGAGACGCCACTGGTGCCTTCCTTGCCTCAGCTCCAATCCTGCCTTGCCTTTGCACATAGGTGCCAGGCGTCGTTGGGGAGGGCTTAGGGGGTGGTGGGTTGCACACTGCCAAGGGCTTCAGCAGTGAGAGCTCTGTCAGAGGGAAGGGAAGGGCAACTGCAGGGCTCCTCCAGCGGTTTCTAGGCCGCCTAGAATCAGCGCCGCACCGAGAGCACCAGGCTCCCAGGGCCCCTGGCTGGGGTTTTCAGCCCCGCACACACGGAGGCTGATTCCTTGGGTGCCCAGAAAGTGTATGACAGACGTAGGTTCCCTAGCACTCTCCTCCCCAGCAGAGACATGTGCAGGTGTTTGGGGCCTGATCCTGCGTGTCTGGGTTCCTGCCCACAGCCCCAACTCAGGGGAAGCAGCCCCTGAGGCAAGACCTGCTGGAGGAGCCCTGCGCCCCCGCCTGATAGGCGAGTGCACAGCCAGCAGGGAAGCGAGCCTCCTCGGGGGAAGAGGAGGCAGCCAGCCCCGTCAAGTGAAAGCCCTGCTTGCACGGAGCTAAGTGCGCCTCCAGTACGGCAGAGCTCTAGCTCTGCTCAGAGCCCGATCTGGCAGAGTTCCTGGCGCGAGCTGCTCTGCCGGGGCTAGCCTTGCCAGACTTGCCTTGCTTTTAGGCTGCCTCCCAGGAAGGAGCAGGCAGCGGAGGCTGGGAGTCGCCACTGGCGCCTTTCTTGCCTCAGCTCCAATCCTGCCTTGCCTTTGCACTTAGGTCCCAGCGTCCTTAAGGAGAGCTTAGGGGCTGGTGGGTTGCACACTGCCAAGGGCTCCAGCAGTGAAATTCTGTCAGAGGGAAGGAAGGGCAACTGCAGGGCTCCTCCAGCGGTTGCTTGGCCGCCCAGATCAGCGCCGCACGGAGAGCACCAGGTTCCAGGGCCCCTGGCTGGGTTTTCAGCCCGCACACCAGAGGCTGATTCCTTGGGTGCCAGAAAGTGTATGACAGACGTAGGTTCCCTAGCACTCTCCTCCCCAGCAGAGACATGTGCAGGTGTTTGGGGCCTGATCCTGCGTGTCTGGGTTCCTGCCCACAGCCCCAACTCAGGGGAAGCAGCCCCTGAGGCAAGACCTGCTGGAGGAGCCCTGCGCGCCCGCCTGATAGGCGAGAGCACAGCCAGCAGGGAAGCGAGCCTCCTCGGGGAAGAGGAGGCAGCAGCCCGTCAAGCTGAAAGCCCTGCTTGCACGGAGCTAAGTGCGCTCCAGTACGGCAGATCTCTAGCTCTGCTCAGAGCCCGATCTGGCAGAGTTCCTGGCGCGAGCTGCTCGCCTAGGCTCGCCTTGCGCAGACTTGCCTTGCTTTTAGGCTCCCTCCCCAGGAAGGAGCTGTCTGAGCGAGCCTGGAGACGCCACTGGTGCCTTCCTGGCTCAGCTCCAATCCTGCCTTGCCTTTGCACATAGGTGCCAGCGTCGTTGGGAGGGCTTAGGGGTGGTGGGTTGCACACTGCCAAGGGCTTCAGCAGTGAGAGCTCTGTCAGAGGGAAGGGAAGGGCAACTGCAGGGCTCCTCCAGCGGTTTCTGGCCGCCTAGAAAAGCGCCGCACGGAGAGCACCAGGCTCCAGGGCCCCTGGCTGGGTTTTCAGCCCCGCACACACGGAGGCTGATTCCTTGGGTGCCAGAAAGTGTATGACAGACGTAGGTTCCCTAGCACTCTCCTCCCCAGCAGAGACATGTGCAGGTGGTTGGGGCCTGATCCTGCGTGTCTGGGTTCCTGCCCACAGCCCAACTCAGGGGAAGCAGCCCCTGAGGCAAGACCTGCTGGAGGAGCCCTGCGCCCCGCCTGATAGGCGAGAGCACAGCCAGCAGTGTAGCGAGCCTCCTCGGGGAAGAGGAGGCAGCCGAGCCCAGTCAAGAGAAAGCCCTGCTTGCACGGAGCTAAGTGCGCCTCCAGTACGGCAGAGCTCTAGCTCTGCTCAGAGCCCCGATCTGGCAGAGTTCCTGGCGCGAGGCTGCTCTGCCGGGGGCTAGCCTTGCCCAGACTTGCCTTGCTTTTAGGCTGCCTCTCCAGGAAGGAGCAGGCAGCAGGAGCCTGGGAGTCGCCACTGGCGCCTTTCTTGCCTCAGCTCCAATCCTGCCTTGCCTTTGCACTTAGGTCCCAGTCCTCCTTAGGAGAGCTTAGGGGCTGGTGGGTTGCACACTGCCAAGGGCTCCAGCAGTGAGAATCTGTCAGAGGGAAGGGAAGGGCAACTGCAGGGCTCCTCCAGCGGTTGCTTGGCCGCCCAGATCAGCGCCACACGGAGAGCACCAGGCTCCCAGGGCCCCTGGCTGGGGTTTTCAGCCCCGCACACACGGAGGCTGATTCCTTGGGTGCCCAGAAAGTGTATGACAGACGTAGGTTCCCTAGCACTCTCCTCCCCAGCAGAGACATGTGCAGGTGTTTGGGGCCTGATCCTGCGTGTCTGGGTTCCTGCCCACAGCCCCAACTCAGGGGAAGCAGCCCCTGAGGCAAGACCTGCTGGAGGAGCCCTGCGCCCCCGCCTGATAGGCGAGTGCACAGCCAGCAGGGAAGCGAGCCTCCTCGGGGAAGAGGAGGCAGCAAGTCCCCGTCAAGCTGAAATCCCTGCTTACACGAAGCTAAGTGCGACTCCAGTACGGCAGATCTCTAGCTCTGTTCAGAGGCCCGATCTGGCAGAGTTCCTGGCACCAAGATGCTCTGCCATAGGCGAGCCTTGCGCAGACTTGCCTTGCTTTAAGGCTCCTCCCAGGAAGGAGCAGGCTGTGTGAGGCTCGGAAACGCCACTGGCGCCTTCCTGGCTTCAGCTCTACCCCTGCCTTGCCTTTGCACTTAGGTCCCAAGCGTCCTTGAGGAGGGCTTAGGGGCTGGTGGGTTGCACACTGCCAAGGGCTCCAGCAGTGAAAGCTCTGTCAGAGGGAAGCGAAGGGCAACAGCAGGGCTCCTTCAGCGGTTCCTTGGCCGCCCAGACAAAGCTCCGCACGGAGAGCACCAGGTTCCAAGGGCCCCTGGCTGGGTTTTGCATCCCCACACTCCAGAGGCTGACTCCGTGGGTGCCTAGAAAGTGTGTGAGAGACGTAGGTTCCCTAGCACTCTCCTCCCCAGCAGAGACATGTGCAGGTGGTTGGGGCCTTATCCTGCGTGTCTGGGTTCCCGCCCACAGCCTCAACTCAGGGGAAGCAGCCCCTGAGGCAAGACCTGCTGGAGGAGCCCTGCGCGCCCGCCTGATAGGCGAGAGCACAGCCAGCAGTGTAGCGAGCCTCCTCGGGAGAAGAGGAGGCAGCCGAGCCCAGTCAAGAGGAAAGCCCTGCTTGCACGGAGCTAAGTGCGCCTCCAGTACGGCAGAGCTCTAGCTCTGCTCAGAGCCCGATCTGGCAGAGTTTCTGGCGCGAGGCTGCTCGGCCGGGGCTCGCCTTGCCCAGACTTGCCTTGCTTTTAGGCTCCCTCCCCAGGAAGGAGCTGTCTGAGCGAGCCTGGGAGACGCCACTGGTGCCTTCCTTGCCTCAGCTCCAATCCTGCCTTGCCTTTGCACATAGGTGCCAGGCGTCGTTGGGGAGGGCTTAGGGGGTGGTGGGTTGCACACTGCCAAGGGCTTCAGCAGTGAGAGCTCTGTCAGAGGGAAGGGAAGGGCAACTGCAGGGCTCCTCCAGCGGTTTCTAGGCCGCCTAGAATCAGCGCCGCACCGAGAGCACCAGGCTCCCAGGGCCCCTGGCTGGGTTTTCAGCCCCGCACACACGGAGGCTGATTCCTTGGGTGCCCAGAAAGTGTATGACAGACGTAGGTTCCCTAGCACTCTCCTCCCCAGCAGAGACATGTGCAGGTGGTTGGGGCCTGATCCTGCGTGTCTGGGTTCCTGCCCACAGCCCCAACTCAGGGGAAGCAGCCCCTGAGGCAAGACCTGCTGGAGGAGCCCTGCGCCCCGCCTGATAGGCGAGTGCACAGCCAGCAGGGAAGCGAGCCTCCTCGGGGAAGAGGAGGCAGCCAGCCCGTCAAGTGAAAGCCCTGCTTGCACGGAGCTAAGTGCGCCTCCAGTACGGCAGAGCTCTAGCTCTGCTCAGAGCCCCGATCTGGCAGAGTTCCTGGCGCGAGGCTGCTCTGCCGGGGCTAGCCTTGCCCAGACTTGCCTTGCTTTTAGGCTGCCTCCCAGGAAGGAGCAGGCAGAGGAGCCTGGGAGTCGCCACTGGCGCCTTCTTGCCTCAGCTCCAATCCTGCCTTGCCTTTGCACTTAGGTCCCAGCCTCCTTAGGAGAGCTTAGGGGCTGGTGGGTTGCACACTGCCAAGGGCTCCAGCAGTGAGAACTCTGTCAGAGGGAAGGGAAGGGCAACTGCAGGGCTCCTCCAGCGGTTCTTGGCCGCCCAGATCAGCGCCGCACGGAGAGCACCAGGCTCCCAGGGCCCCTGGCTGGGGTTTTCAGCCCCGCACACACGGAGGCTGATTCCTTGGGTGCCCAGAAAGTGTATGACAGACGTAGGTTCCCTAGCACTCTCCTCCCCAGCAGAGACATGTGCAGGTGTTGGGGCCTGATCCTGCGTGTCTGGGTTCCTGCCCACAGCCCCAACTCAGGGGAAGCAGCCCCTGAGGCAAGACCTGCTGGAGGAGCCCTGCGCCCCCGCCTGATAGGCGAGTGCACAGCCAGCAGGGAAGCGAGCCTCCTCGGGGAAGAGGAGGCAGCCAGCCCGTCAAGTGAAAGCCCTGCTTGCACGGAGCTAAGTGCGCCTCCAGTACGGCAGAGCTCTAGCTCTGCTCAGAGCCCGATCTGGCAGAGTTCCTGGCGCGAGGCTGCTCTGCCGGGGCTAGCCTTGCCCAGACTTGCCTTGCTTTTAGGCTGCCTCTCCAGGAAGGAGCAGGCAGCGGAGCCTGGGAGTCGCCACTGGCGCCTTTCTTGCCTCAGCTCCAATCCTGCCTTGCCTTTGCACTTAGGTCCCAGTCCTCCTTAAGGAGAGCTTAGGGGCTGGTGGGTTGCACACTGCCAAGGGCTCCAGCAGTGAGAACTCTGTCAGAGGGAAGGGAAGGGCAACTGCAGGGCTCCTCCAGCGGTTGCTTGGCCGCCCAGATCAGCGCCCACGGAGAGCACCAGGCTCCAGGGCCCCTGGCTGGGTTTTCAGCCCCGCACACACGGAGGCTGATTCCTTGGGTGCCAGAAAGTGTATGACAGACGTAGGTTCCCTAGCACTCTCCTCCCCAGCAGAGACATGTGCAGGTGTTTGGGGCCTGATCCTGCGTGTCTGGGTTCCTGCCCACAGCCCCAACTCAGGGGAAGCAGCCCCTGAGGCAAGACCTGCTGGAGGAGCCCTGCGCCCCGCCTGATAGGCGAGTGCACAGCCAGCAGGGAAGCGAGCCTCCTCGGGGAAGAGGAGGCAGCAAGTCCCCGTCAAGCTGAAATCCCTGCTTACACGAAGCTAAGTGCGACTCCAGTACGGCAGATCTCTAGCTCTGTTCAGAGGCCCGATCTGGCAGAGTTCCTGGCACCAAGATGCTCTGCCATAGGCGAGCCTTGCGCAGACTTGCCTTGCTTTAAGGCTCCCTCCCAGGAAGGAGCAGGCTGTGTGAGGCTCGGAAACGCCACTGGCGCCTTCCTGGCTTCAGCTCTACCCTGCCTTGCCTTTGCACTTAGGTCCCAGCGTCCTTGAGGAGGGCTTAGGGGCTGGTGGGTTGCACACTGCCAAGGGCTCCAGCAGTGAAAGCTCTGTCAGAGGGAAGCGAAGGGCAACAGCAGGGCTCCTTCAGCGGTTCTTGGCCGCCCAGACAAGCTCCGCACGGAGAGCACCAGGTTCCAAGGGCCCCTGGCTGGGTTTTGCAGCCCCACACTCCAGAGGCTGACTCCGTGGGTGCCTAGAAAGTGTGTGAGAGACGTAGGTTCCCTAGCACTCTCCTCCCCAGCAGAGACATGTGCAGGTGGTTGGGGCCTGATCCTGCGTGTCTGGGTTCCGCCCACAGCCCAACTCAGGGGAAGCAGCCCCTGAGGCAAGACCTGCTGGAGGAGCCCTGCGCGCCCGCCTGATAGGCGAGAGCACAGCCAGCAGTGTAGCGAGCCTCCTCGGGAGAAGAGGAGGCAGCCGAGCCCAGTCAAGAGGAAAGCCCTGCTTGCACGGAGCTAAGTGCGCCTCCAGTACGGCAGAGCTCTAGCTCTGCTCAGAGCCCCGATCTGGCAGAGTTTCTGGCGCGAGGCTGCTCGCCGGGGCTCGCCTTGCCCAGACTTGCCTTGCTTTTAGGCTCCCTCCCAGGAAGGAGCTGTCTGAGCGAGCCTGGGAGACGCCACTGGTGCCTTCCTTGCCTCAGCTCCAATCCTGCCTTGCCTTTGCACATAGGTGCCAGGCGTCGTTGGGAGGGCTTAGGGGTGGTGGGTTGCACACTGCCAAGGGCTTCAGCAGTGAGAGCTCTGTCAGAGGGAAGGGAAGGGCAACTGCAGGGCTCCTCCAGCGGTTTCTAGGCCGCCTAGAATCAGCGCCGCACCGAGAGCACCAGGCTCCCAGGGCCCCTGGCTGGGGTTTTCAGCCCCGCACACACGGAGGCTGATTCCTTGGGTGCCCAGAAAGTGTATGACAGACGTAGGTTCCCTAGCACTCTCCTCCCCAGCAGAGACATGTGCAGGTGTTGGGGCCTGATCCTGCGTGTCTGGGTTCCTGCCCACAGCCCCAACTCAGGGGAAGCAGCCCCTGAGGCAAGACCTGCTGGAGGAGCCCTGCGCCCCCGCCTGATAGGCGAGTGCACAGCCAGCAGGGAAGCGAGCCTCCTCGGGGAAGAGGAGGCAGCCAGCCCCGTCAAGTGAAAGCCCTGCTTGCACGGAGCTAAGTGCGCCTCCAGTACGGCAGAGCTCTAGCTCTGCTCAGAGCCCCGATCTGGCAGAGTTCCTGGCGCGAGGCTGCTCTGCCGGGGCTAGCCTTGCCAGACTTGCCTTGCTTTTAGGCTGCCTCTCCAGGAAGGAGCAGGCAGCAGGAGCCTGGGAGTCGCCACTGGCGCCTTTCTTGCCTCAGCTCCAATCCTGCCTTGCCTTTGCACTTAGGTCCCAGTCCTCCTTAAGGAGAGCTTAGGGGCTGGTGGGTTGCACACTGCCAAGGGCTCCAGCAGTGAGAATTCTGTCAGAGGGAAGGGAAGGGCAACTGCAGGGCTCCTCCAGCGGTTGCTTGGCCGCCCAGATTCAGCGCCACACGGAGAGCACCAGGCTCCCAGGGCCCCTGGCTGGGGTTTTCAGCCCCGCACACACGGAGGCTGATTCCTTGGGTGCCCAGAAAGTGTATGACAGACGTAGGTTCCCTAGCACTCTCCTCCCCAGCAGAGACATGTGCAGGTGTTTGGGGCCTGATCCTGCGTGTCTGGGTTCCTGCCCACAGCCCCAACTCAGGGGAAGCAGCCCCTGAGGCAAGACCTGCTGGAGGAGCCCTGCGCCCCCGCCTGATAGGCGAGTGCACAGCCAGCAGGGAAGCGAGCCTCCTCGGGGAAGAGGAGGCAGCAAGTCCCGTCAAGCTGAAATCCCTGCTTCACGAAGCTAAGTGCGACTCCAGTACGGCAGATCTCTAGCTCTGTCAGAGGCCCGATCTGGCAGAGTTCCTGGCACCAAGATGCTCTGCCATAGGCGAGCCTTGCGCAGACTTGCCTTGCTTTAAGGCTCCCTCCCCAGGAAGGAGCAGGCTGTGTGAGGCTCGGAAACGCCACTGGCGCCTTCCTGGCTTCAGCTCTACCCTGCCTTGCCTTTGCACTTAGGTCCCAAGCGTCCTTGAGGAGGGCTTAGGGGCTGGTGGGTTGCACACTGCCAAGGGCTCCAGCAGTGAAAGCTCTGTCAGAGGGAAGCGAAGGGCAACAGCAGGGCTCCTTCAGCGGTTCCTTGGCCGCCCAGACAAAGCTCCGCACGGAGAGCACCAGGTTCCAAGGGCCCCTGGCTGGGTTTTGCATCCCCACACTCCAGAGGCTGACTCCGTGGGTGCCTAGAAAGTGTGTGAGAGACGTAGGTTCCCTAGCACTCTCCTCCCCAGCAGAGACATGTGCAGGTGGTTGGGGCCTGATCCTGCGTGTCTGGGTTCCCGCCCACAGCCTCAACTCAGGGGAAGCAGCCCCTGAGGCAAGACCTGCTGGAGGAGCCCTGCGCGCCCGCCTGATAGGCGAGAGCACAGCCAGCAGTGTAGCGAGCCTCCTCGGGAGAAGAGGAGGCAGCCGAGCCCAGTCAAGAGGAAAGCCCTGCTTGCACGGAGCTAAGTGCGCCTCCAGTACGGCAGAGCTCTAGCTCTGCTCAGAGCCCCGATCTGGCAGAGTTTCTGGCGCGAGGCTGCTCGGCCGGGGGCTCGCCTTGCCCAGACTTGCCTTGCTTTTAGGCTCCCTCCCCAGGAAGGAGCTGTCTGAGCGAGCCTGGGAGACGCCACTGGTGCCTTCCTTGCCTCAGCTCCAATCCTGCCTTGCCTTTGCACATAGGTGCCAGGCGTCGTTGGGAGGGCTTAGGGGTGGTGGGTTGCACACTGCCAAGGGCTTCAGCAGTGAGAGCTCTGTCAGAGGGAAGGGAAGGGCAACTGCAGGGCTCCTCCAGCGGTTCTGGCCGCCTAGAATCAGCGCCGCACCGAGAGCACCAGGCTCCCAGGGCCCCTGGCTGGGGTTTTCAGCCCCGCACACACGGAGGCTGATTCCTTGGGTGCCCAGAAAGTGTATGACAGACGTAGGTTCCCTAGCACTCTCCTCCCCAGCAGAGACATGTGCAGGTGTTTGGGGCCTGATCCTGCGTGTCTGGGTTCCTGCCCACAGCCCCAACTCAGGGGAAGCAGCCCCTGAGGCAAGACCTGCTGGAGGAGCCCTGCGCCCCCGCCTGATAGGCGAGTGCACAGCCAGCAGGGAAGCGAGCCTCCTCGGGGAAGAGGAGGCAGCCCAGCCCCGTCAAGTTGAAAGCCCTGCTTGCACGGAGCTAAGTGCGCCTCCAGTACGGCAGAGCTCTAGCTCTGCTCAGAGCCCCGATCTGGCAGAGTTCCTGGCGCGAGGCTGCTCTGCCGGGGGCTAGCCTTGCCCAGACTTGCCTTGCTTTTAGGCTGCCTCTCCAGGAAGGAGCAGGCAGCAGGAGCCTGGGAGTCGCCACTGGCGCCTTTCTTGCCTCAGCTCCAATCCTGCCTTGCCTTTGCACTTAGGTCCCAGTCCTCCTTAAGGAGAGCTTAGGGGCTGGTGGGTTGCACACTGCCAAGGGCTCCAGCAGTGAGAATCTGTCAGAGGGAAGGGAAGGGCAACTGCAGGGCTCCTCCAGCGGTTGCTTGGCCGCCAGATTCAGCGCCACACGGAGAGCACCAGGCTCCCAGGGCCCCTGGCTGGGGTTTTCAGCCCCGCACACACGGAGGCTGATTCCTTGGGTGCCCAGAAAGTGTATGACAGACGTAGGTTCCCTAGCACTCTCCTCCCCAGCAGAGACATGTGCAGGTGTTTGGGGCCTGATCCTGCGTGTCTGGGTTCCTGCCCACAGCCCCAACTCAGGGGAAGCAGCCCCTGAGGCAAGACCTGCTGGAGGAGCCCTGCGCCCCCGCCTGATAGGCGAGTGCACAGCCAGCAGGGAAGCGAGCCTCCTCGGGGGAAGAGGAGGCAGCAAGTCCCCGTCAAGCTGAAATCCCTGCTTACACGAAGCTAAGTGCGACTCCAGTACGGCAGATCTCTAGCTCTGTTCAGAGGCCCGATCTGGCAGAGTTCCTGGCACCAAGATGCTCTGCCATAGGCGAGCCTTGCGCAGACTTGCCTTGCTTTAAGGCTCCCTCCCCAGGAAGGAGCAGGCTGTGTGAGGCTCGGAAACGCCACTGGCGCCTTCCTGGCTTCAGCTCTACCCCTGCCTTGCCTTTGCACTTAGGTCCCAAGCGTCCTTGAGGAGGGCTTAGGGGCTGGTGGGTTGCACACTGCCAAGGGCTCCAGCAGTGAAAGCTCTGTCAGAGGGAAGCGAAGGGCAACAGCAGGGCTCCTTCAGCGGTTCCTTGGCCGCCCAGACAAAGCTCCGCACGGAGAGCACCAGGTTCCAAGGGCCCCTGGCTGGGTTTTGCATCCCCACACTCCCAGAGGCTGACTCCGTGGGTGCCTAGAAAGTGTGTGAGAGACGTAGGTTCCCTAGCACTCTCCTCCCCAGCAGAGACATGTGCAGGTGGTTGGGGCCTTATCCTGCGTGTCTGGGTTCCCGCCCACAGCCTCAACTCAGGGGAAGCAGCCCCTGAGGCAAGACCTGCTGGAGGAGCCCTGCGCGCCCGCCTGATAGGCGAGAGCACAGCCAGCAGTGTAGCGAGCCTCCTCGGGAGAAGAGGAGGCAGCCGAGCCCAGTCAAGAGGAAAGCCCTGCTTGCACGGAGCTAAGTGGGCCTCCAGTACGGCAGAGCTCTAGCTCTGCTCAGAGCCCCGATCTGGCAGAGTTTCTGGCGCGAGGCTGCTCGGCGGGGCTCGCCTTGCCCAGACTTGCCTTGCTTTTAGGCTCCTCCCCAGGAAGGAGCTGTCTGAGCGAGCCTGGGAGACGCCACTGGTGCCTTCCTTGCCTCAGCTCCAATCCTGCCTTGCCTTTGCACATAGGTGCCAGGCGTCGTTGGGAGGGCTTAGGGGTGGTGGGTTGCACACTGCCAAGGGCTTCAGCAGTGAGAGCTCTGTCAGAGGGAAGGGAAGGGCAACTGCAGGGCTCCTCCAGCGGTTTCTAGGCCGCCTAGAATCAGCGCCGCACCGAGAGCACCAGGCTCCCAGGGCCCCTGGCTGGGGTTTTCAGCCCCGCACACACGGAGGCTGATTCCTTGGTGCCCAGAAAGTGTATGACAGACGTAGGTTCCCTAGCACTCTCCTCCCCAGCAGAGACATGTGCAGGTGTTGGGGCCTGATCCTGCGTGTCTGGGTTCCTGCCCACAGCCCAACTCAGGGGAAGCAGCCCCTGAGGCAAGACCTGCTGGAGGAGCCCTGCGCCCCCGCCTGATAGGCGAGTGCACAGCCAGCAGGGAAGCGAGCCTCCTCGGGGGAAGAGGAGGCAGCCAGCCCGTCAAGTGAAAGCCCTGCTTGCACGGAGCTAAGTGCGCCTCCAGTACGGCAGAGCTCTAGCTCTGCTCAGAGCCCCGATCTGGCAGAGTTCCTGGCGCGAGGCTGCTCTGCGGGGGCTAGCCTTGCCCAGACTTGCCTTGCTTTTAGGCTGCCTCTCCAGGAAGGAGCAGGCAGCAGGAGCCTGGGAGTCGCCACTGGCGCCTTTCTTGCCTCAGCTCCAATCCTGCCTTGCCTTTGCACTTAGGTCCCAGTCCTCCTTAAGGAGAGCTTAGGGGCTGGTGGGTTGCACACTGCCAAGGGCTCCAGCAGTGAGAATTCTGTCAGAGGGAAGGGAAGGGCAACTGCAGGGCTCCTCCAGCGGTTGCTTGGCCGCCCAGATTCAGCGCCACACGGAGAGCACCAGGCTCCCAGGGCCCCTGGCTGGGGTTTTCAGCCCCGCACACACGGAGGCTGATTCCTTGGGTGCCCAGAAAGTGTATGACAGACGTAGGTTCCCTAGCACTCTCCTCCCCAGCAGAGACATGTGGCAGGTGTTTGGGGCCTGATCCTGCGTGTCTGGGTTCCTGCCCACAGCCCCAACTCAGGGAAGCAGCCCCTGAGGCAAGACCTGCTGGAGGAGCCCTGCGCCGCCCGCCTGATAGGCGAGTGCACAGCCAGCAGGAAGCGAGCCTCCTCGGGGAAAGAGGAGGCAGCAGTCCCGCGTCAAGCTGAAATCCCTGCTT
>NW_017205389.1:0-5298 GCF_001704415.2 Capra hircus
GAGGCCTATTTCTGCTGAAGCGACTCGAGGTTAATCACACCTAACCTCTGGAAACTTCCAAAGGGTCCTTCACACCCTTGCTGCAACTCAAGAAGTTCCCCGACATACCCGTCTCTACTCGAGAGGAAGCCCGAGAGTCACGCCCACATCCTGAGGAGCACCGTTTCCGCCTCCTATCTCGAGAGGAGGGGATCCTTTCCTGCGTGTTCGGGAAAGATTCCCAGCGTGCCCGTACATATCAAGAGAAGGCGCTCTCCACAGGAAAGGCGAGAGGAACTCCAGGTTCGTGCCACATTCCCAGAGTCCCCCAGATGTCTCAGTCCATTCCAGGGAAACCTATTTTCCCTGCACAGCCTTGACTTTCAAGCCGAGGATCGACTCACACCACGGTGGCACTTGGACAGCCCTGTGGGAAAGCCTCGTGGGAAAGCCTCGAGGGAATGCCTCGAGGGAAAGCCACAGATCCCTTGATCCACGAGAAGGGAAGCGTGACACTGCTGCTACAGCTCAGGAGGAAAGCGCACGTGCATGCCCCCACTCCAGACGAGGACTGACTCCCCTGGGATACTCCAGAAGTACCCCAGGATCCATATCAGCACTGGAGAGGAACCCCTCAGTTTCCGGCACCGACCTCACACAAGGACTTGGGGCTCGGCATCGACAGGAGAGGAATCCGAGAGGCCCCGAGCAACTCGCATGGGGACTGGCCTTTCCTGAGGCCACCAGAGCGGGTCCCTGAGATCCCCGTCGTAAGTCGAGAGCACCTGACGTAACACAAGAAAATCCAGGAGGTTCTCCCCTCCAGGCGAGATGAGGCCCATTTCCGCTGAGGCGTCTCGAGGCTAATCACCCTAACCTCTGGAACTTCCAAAGGGTCTTTCACACCCTTGCTGCCACTCAAGTAGTACCCCGACATACCCGTCTCCACTCGAGAGGAATCGCGAGAGTCCCGCCCACATCCAGAGGAGCCCCATTTCCGCCTCCTAGCTCTAGAGGAGGGATCCTTTCCCTGCGTGGTCGGAAAGAATTCCCCGGCGTTCCCGTCGCATCTCAAGAAGAGGCACTCTCCACAGGAAAGGCGAGAATAACTCCAGGCTCGTGCCACCATTCCAGAGTCCACCACATGCCTCAGTCCATTTCAGGGAAACCTCTTTTCCCTGCACTGCCTCGACTTTCAAGCCGAGGATCGACTCACTCCACCGTGCAGGTGGGACAGCATTGTGGGAAGCCTCGTGGAAACCTCCTGGGGAAGCCTCGGAGGGAAAGCCACATATATCTTGATCCACGGGAAGGGGAAGCGCCACACTGCTGCTACAGCTCGGGAGGAAAGCGCACGGGCATGCCCCAACTCGAGACGAGGACTGACTCCCCTGGGGAGACTCCAGAAGTACCCCAAGATCCATGTCAGCACTGGAGAGGAATCCTCAGGTTCCGGCACCGACTCCACACAAGGTCTTAGGCCCAGCATCGACGGGAAGAGAATCCTCAGAGCCCCCGAGCAACTCACCTGGTGACTGGCCTTTCCTGAGGCCTCCAGAGCGGGTTCCTGAGGTCCCTGTCGTAAGTCGAGAGCATCTGCCGCCAACACGAGAAATCCAGGAGGTTCTCGCCCTCCAGGCGAGATGAGGCCCAATCCACTGTGGCGTCTCGAGGCTAATCACATGTGACATCTGGAACTTCCAAAGGGTCCTTCACACCCTTGCTGCAACTAAAGAAGTTCCCGACATACCCGTCTCCACTCGAGAGGAAGCACGAGACTTCCCGCGCACATCCAGAGGGCCCCGTTTCCGCCTCTAGCTCGAGAGGAGGGATCCTTTCCTGCGCTGCTCGGGAAAGAATTCCCGGCCTTCCCGTCGCATCTCAAGAGGAGCGCGCTCTCCACAGGAAAGGTGAGAGGAACTCCTTGGTCGTGCCACCATTCCCAGAGTCCCCAGATGTCTCAGTCCATTCCAGGGAAACCTGTTCTCCTGCACTGCCTCGACTTTCAAGCGAGGATCGACTCACACCACCGTGGCACGTGGGACAGCCCTGTGGGAAAGCCTCGTGGGAAAGCCTCGAGGGAAAGCCACAGATCCCTTGATCCACGTGAAGGAAGCGTGACACTGCTTCTACAGCTCGGGAGGAAAGCTCACGTGCATGCCCCCACTCGAGACGAGGACTGACTCCCCTGGGGAGACTCCAGAAGTACGCCCAAGATCCATGTCAGCACTGGAGAGGAATCCTCAGGTTCCAGCACCAACTCCACACAAGGTCTTAGGCCCCGCATCGACGGAGAGGAATCCCGAGAGGCCCCCGAGCAACTTGCATGGGGACTGGCCTTTCCTGAGGCCACCAGATCGGGTCCCTGAGGTCCCCGTCGTAAGTCGAGAGCACCTGCCGTCACTCGAGAAAATCCAGGAGGTTCTCCCCTCCAAGCAAGATGAGGCCATTTCCGCTGAGGCGTCTCTAGAGTAATCACACCTAACCTCTTGAACTTCCAAAGGGTCCTTCACACCCTTGCTGCCAACTCAAGAAGTTCCCCGACATTCCCGTCTCACTCGAGAGGAAGCACGAGAGTCCCGCCCACATCCAGAGGAGCCCCGTTTCCGCCTCCTAGCTCGAGAGGAGGGATCCTTTCCCTGCGTGGTCGGCAAAGAATTCCCGGCGTTCCCATCTCATCTCAAGAGGAGGCGCTCTCCACAGGAAAGGCGAGAGGAATTCCAGGTCGTGCCACCATTCCAGAGTCCCCCAGATGTCTCAGTCCAATCCAGGAAACCTGTTTTCCCTGCACTGCCTTCACTTTCAAGCTGAGGATCGACTCACACCACAGAGGCAAGTGGACAGCCCTGTGGGAAAGCCTCGCGGGAAAGCCTAGTGGGAAAGCTCGAGGGAAAGCATAGATCCCTTGATCCACGCGAAGGAAGCGTGACACTGCTTCTACAGCTCGGGAGGAAAGCGCACGTGCATGCCCCACTCGAGACGAGGACTGACTCCCCTGGGGAGACTCCAGAAGTACCCCAAGATCCATGTCAGCACTGGAGAGGAATCCTCAGGTTCCGGCACCGACACCACACATGGTCTTGTGCCCCGTCATCGATGGGAGAATATCGGAGACACCCCCGAGCAACTCGCATGGGACTGGCCTTTCCTGAGGCCACCAGACCGGGTCCTGAGGTCCCCGTCGTAACTCGAAAGCACCTGCCGAAACTCGAGAGAATCCAGGAGGTTTTCCCGTCCAGGCGAGATGATGCCCATTTCGTTGAGGCATCTCGAGGCTAATCACACCTAACCTCTGGAACTTCCAGAGGGTCCTTTACACCCTTGCTGCACCTCAAGAAGTTCCCGACATACTCGTCTCCACTCGAGAGAAAGCACGAGAATCCCGCCCACATCCAGAGGAGCCCCGTTTCCGCCTCATACCTCGAGAGGAGGGATCCTTTCCCTGCGTGGTCGGGACAGAATTTCCGGCATTCCCGTCGCATCTCAAGAGGAGGCGCTCTCCACAGGAAAGTCGAGAGGAATTCCAGGGTCGTGTCACCATTCCCAGAGTCCCCCAGATATCTCCGTCCATTCCAGGGAAATCTGTTTTCCTGCACTGCCTCAAATTTCAAGCCGAGGATCGACTCACAAAACGGTGGCACGTGGGATAGACCAGTGGGAAAGCCTCGTGGGAAAGCCTCGAGGGAAGGCTTCGAGGGAAAGACACAGATCCCTTGATCCACGCGAATGGAAACGTGACACTCCCGCTACAGCTCGGGAGGAAATGGCACCTGCATGCCCCAAGGAGATGAGTACTGACTCCCCTGGGGAGACTCCAGATGTACCCAAGATCCATGTCAGCACGGGAGAGGAATCTAAGGTTCCGGCACCGACTCCACACAAGGTATAAGGACCCGCCATCGACGGGAGAGGACTACCGAGAGGCCCACGAGCAACTGGCATGGGGACTGGCCTTTCCTGAGGCCACCAGAGCGGGTCTCTGAGGTCCCCGACCTAAGTCGAGAGCACCTGCCGCAACTCGAGAAAATCCAGGAGGTTCTCCCTCCAGGAGAGATGAGGCCATTTCCACTGAGGCGTCTCACGGCTAATCACACATAACCTCTGGAACTTCCAAAGGGTACTTCACACCCTTGCTGCAACTCAGGAAGTTCCCCTACATACCGTCTCCACTCGAGAGGAAGCACGAAATGTCCCGCCCACATCCAGAGGAGGCCCCGTTTCCCCCTCCTAGCTCGAGAGGAGGGATCCTTTCCCTGCGTGGTCGGGAAAGAATTCCCGGCGTTCCCGTCGCATCTCAAGAGGAGGCACTCTAATCCGGAAAGGCGAGAGGAACTCCTGGGTCGTTGCCACCATTCCAGAGTCCCCCAGATGTCTCAGTCCATTCCAGGGAAACCTGTTTTCCCTGCACTGGCCTCTACTTTCAAGCCGAGGATCGACTCACACCACAGTGGCACGTGGGACAGCCCTGTGGGAAAGCCTCGTGGGAAAGCCTCGGAGGAAAGCATCGAGGGAAAGCCACAGATCCCTTGATCCCCGCGAAGGGAAGCGTGACACTGCTGCTACAGCTCGGGAGGAAAGCGCTCGTGCATGCCCCCTCTCGAGACGAGGACTGACTCCCCTGGGGAGACTCCAGTAGTACCCCAAATCCATGTCAGCACTGCAGAGGAATGCTCAGGTTCCAGCACCGACTCCACACAAGGTCTTACCCCCCGGGCATCGACCAGAGGGGAATGCCGAGAGGCCCCCGAGCAACTCGCATGGGGACTGGCCTTTCCTGAGGCCACCATGGTGGGTCCCTGAGGTCCCTGTCGTAAGTCGAGAGCACCTGCCGCAACTTGAGAAAATCCAGGAGGTTCTCCCCTCCAGGCGAGATGAGGCCCATTTCCGCTGAGGCGTCTTGAGGCTAATCACATCTAACATCTGGAACTTCCAAAAGTCCTTCACACCCCTTGCTGCAACTCAAGAAGTTCCACGACATTCCCGTCTCCACTCGAGAGGAAGCACGAGAATCCCGCCCACATCCAGAGGAGCCCCGTTTCTGCCGCCTAGCTCGAGAGGAGGGATCCTTTCCCTGCGTGGTTGGAAAGAATTCCCGGCGTTCCCGTCGCAACTCAAGAAGAGGCACTCTCCACAGGAAAGGCGAGAATAACTCCAGGCTCGTGCCACCATTCCAGAGTCCGCCACATGCCTCAGTCCATTTCAGGGAAACCTCTTTTCCCTGCACTGCCTCGACTTTCAAGCCGAGGATCGACTCACTCCACCGTGGCAGGTGGGACAGCATTGTGGGAAGCCTCGTGGAAAGCCTCCTGGGAAAGCCTC
>NW_017205390.1:0-5298 GCF_001704415.2 Capra hircus
ATGGTGACACGACCCTGGAGTTCCCTCGCCTCCTGTGGAGAGCGCCCCCTCTTGATATGTGACGGGAACGCCGGGAATTCTTTTCCGAACACGCAGGGAAAGGATCCCCTGTCGAGCTAGGAGGCGGAAACAGGGCTCCTCTGGATGTGGGCGGGACTCTCGTGCTTCCTCTCGAGTGGAGACGGGTATGTCAGGAACTTCCTGAGTTGCAGCAAGGGTGTGAAGGGCACTTTGGAAGGTCCAGAGGTTAGGTGTGATTAGCTCGAGTCGCCTCTGTGGAAATGGGCTCATCTCATCTGGAGGGAAGAACCTCCTGGTTTTCTCGAGTTGTGCAGGTTCTCTCGACTTATGACGGGGGACCTCAGGACTCGCTCTGGTGGCCTCAGGAAGGCCAGTCCCATGCGAGTAGCTCGGGGGCCTCTCGGATTTCACTCCTATCGATGCCGGGCCTAAGGCCTTGTGTGGAGTCGGGCAGGAACCTGAGGATTCCTCTCCTTGCTGACATGGATCTTGGGGGTACTTCTGGAGTCTCCCCAGGGGAGTCAGTCCTCGTCTCGAGTGGGCGCATGCACATGCGCTTACCTCCCGAGCTGTAGCTGCAGTATCTCGCTTCCCTTTGTGGAGTAAGGGATCAGGGCTTTTCCGCCAGTCTTTCCCACGCTTTCCCACGAGGCTTTCCCAAAGGGCTGTCCCACATGCCACCGTTGTGTGAGTCGATCCTCGCTTGAGAGCCAAGTTAATGCAGGGAAAGCAGGTTTCCGTGAAATGGACTGAGACATATGGGGACTCTGGAATGGTGGCACCACCCTGGAGTTCCTCTCTCCTTTCCTGTGGGAGAGCGACTCCTCTTGAGACGCTATGGAACACCGGGAATTCTTTCCGACAACGCAGGAAAGGATCCCTCCTCTCGAGCTAGGAGACGGAAACGGGGCTCCTCTAGATGTGGGCAGGCCTCTCGTGCTTCCTCTCGAGTGGAGACAGGTATGTCAGGGAACTTCTTGAGTTGCAGCAAGGACGTGAAGGACTCTTTGGAAGTTTCAGAGGTTAGGTGTGATTAGCCTCGAGACGTCTCAGCGGAAATGGGCCTCATCTCTCCTGGAGGGCAGAATTCTGGATTTTCTCGAGTTGCGGCAGGTGCTCTCGACTTACGACGGGGACCTCAGGGACCCGCTCTGGTGGCCTCAGGAAAGGCCAGTCCCCATGCGTGTTGCTCGGGGGCATCTCGGGATTCCTCTCCCGTCGATGCCCGGGCCTAAGACCTTGTGTGGAGTCAGTGCCGGAACCTGAGGATTCCTCTCCAGTGCTGACATGGATCTTGGGGTACTAATGGAGTCTCCCTAGTGGAGGCAGTCCTCGTCTCGAGTGGGGGCATTCACGTGCGATTTCCTCCCGAGCTGAAGCAGCAGTGTCACGCTTCCCTTCGCGTGGATCAAGGGATCTGTGTCTTTCCCTCGAGGCTTTCCCACGAGGCTTTCCCACGAGGCCTTCCCACAGGGCTGTGCCACGTGCCACCGTGGTGTGATAATCCTCGGCTTGAATGTCGAGGCAGTGCAGGGAAAACAGGTTTCCCTGGAATGGAATGAGACATCCGGGGGACTCTGGGAATGGTGGCACGACCCTGCAGTTCCTCTCCCCTTTCCTTTGGAGAGCGCCTCCTCTTGAGATGCGATGGGAATGCCGGGAATTCTTTCCCGACCAAGCAGGGAAAGGATCCGTCCTCTCGAGCTACGAGCCGGAAACGGGGCTCCTCTGGATGTGGACGGGACCCTCGTGCTTCCTCTGAGTGGAGACGGGTATGTCGGGGAACTTCTTGAGTTGCCAGCAAGGGTGTGAAGGACCCGTTGGAAGTTCCAGAGAGGTTAGGTGAGAATAGCCTCGAGACGCCTATGCGGAAATGGGCCTCATCTCGCCTGGAGGGGGAGAATCTCTTGGATTTTCTCGAGTTGGGGCAGGTGCTCTCGACTTACGACGGGGACCTCAGGGACCCGCTCTGGTGGCCTCAGGAAAGGCCATTCCCCTTGCGAGTTGCTCGGGGGCCTCTCGGGATTCCTCTCCCGTCGATGCCGGGGCCTAAGACCTTGTGTGGAGTCAGTGCCGGAACCTGAGGATTCCTCTCCAGTGCTGACATGGATCTTGGGGTACTTCTGGAGTCTCCCAGGGGAGTCAGTCCTCGTCTCGAGTGGGGGCACGCACGTGCGCTTTCCTCCCGTGCTGTGGCAGTAGTGACACCCTTCCCTTCTCGTGGATCAAGGGATCTGTGGCTTTCCCACGAGGCTTTCCCACAGGGTTGTCCCACGTGCCACTGTGGTGTGAGTCGATCCTCAGCTTGAAAGTCGAGGCAGTGCAGGGAAAACAGGTTTCCCTGGAATGGACGGAGACATTTGGTTGACTCTGTGAATGGTGGCACGACCCTGGAGTTCCTCTCGCCTTTCCTGTGGAGAGCGCCTCCTCTTGAAATGCGACGGGGAACGCCGGGAATTCTTTCCCGACCACGCAGGGAAAGGATCCCACCTCTCGAGTTAGGAGACGGAAACGGGCTCTTCTGGATGTGGCCGGGACTCTCGTGCTTCCTCTCAAGTGGAGACGGTTATGTCGGGGAACTTCTTGAGTTGCAGCAAGGGTGTGAAGGACCCTTTGGAAGTTCCAGATGTTAGAATTGATTAGCCTCGAGACGCCTCAGCGGAAATGGGCCTCATCTCGCCTGGAGGGGAGAACCTCCTGTATTTTCTCGAGTTGCGGCAGGTGCTCTCGACTTATGACGGGGACCTCAGGGACCCGCTCTAGTGGCCTCAGGAAAGGCCAGTCCCCATGCGTGTTGCTCGGGGGCCTCTCGGATTCCTCTCCCGTCGATGCCCGGGCCTAAGACCTTGTGTGGAGTCAGTGCCGGAACCTGAGGATTCCTCTCCAGTGCTGACATGGATCTTGGGGTACTAATGGAGTCTCCCTAGTGGAGGCAGTCCTCGTCTCGAGTGGGGGGCATGCACGTGCGATTTCCTCCCGAGCTGAAGCAGCAGTGTCACGCTTCCCTTCGCGTGGATCAAGGGATCTGTGTCTTTCCCTCGAGGCTTTCCCACGAGGCCTTCCCACAGGGCTGTGCCACGTGCCACCGTGGTGTGAGTCGATCCTCGGCTTGAATGTCGAGGCAGTGCAGGGAAAACAGATTACCCTGGAATGGAATGAGACATCCGGGGGACTCTGGGAATGGTGGCACGACCCTGCAGTTCCTCTCCCTTTCCTTTGGAGAGCGCCTCCTCTTGAGATGCGATGGGAATGCCGGGAATTCTTTCCCGACCAAGCAGGGAAAGGATCCGTCCTCTCGAGCTACGAGCCGGAAACGGAGCTCCTCTGGATGTGGACGGGACCCTCGTGCTTCCTCTTGAGTGGAGACGGGTATGTCGGGGAACTTCTTGAGTTGCAGCATGGCTGTGAAAGACTCTTTGGAAGTTCCAGAGGTCTAGTGTGATTAGCCTCGAGACACCTCAGTGGAAACGGGCTCATCTCGCCTGCAGGGAGAACCTCCTGGATTTTCTCGAGTTGCGGCAGGTGCTCTCGACTTACGACGGGGACCTCAGGGACCCGACTTGTGGCTTCAAGAAAGGCCAGTCCCCATGTGAGTTGCTCGGGGCCTCTTGGGATTACTCTCCTGTCGATGCCGGGGCCTAAGACCTTGTGTGGAGTCGGTGACGGAACCTGAGGATTCCTCTCCAGTGCTGACATGGATCTTGGGTACTTCTGGAGTCTCCCCAGGGGAGTCAGTCCTCGTCTCGAGTGGGGGCATGCACGTGCGCTTTCCTCCGAGATGTAGCAGCAGTATCACGCTTCCCTTCGCGTGGATCATGCGATCTGTGGCTTTCCTCGAGGCTTTCCCATGAGGCTTTCCCACGAGGCTTTCCCACAGGGCTGTCCCACGTGCCACCGTGGTGTGAGTCAATACTCGGCTTGAAAGTCGAGGCAGTGCAAGGAAAACAGGTTTCCCTCGAATGGACTGAGACATCTGGGGGGACTCTGGGAATGGTGGCACGACCCTGGAGTTCCTCTCGCCTATCCTGTGGAGAGCGCTTCTCTTGAGATGCGACGGGAACCCCGGAATTCTTTCCCGTCCACTCAGAGAAAGGATCCCTTCTCTCGAGCTAGGAGGCGGAAACGGGCTCCTCTGGATGTGGCGGGACTCTTGTGCATCCTCTCGAGTGGAGACGGGTATGTCTGGGATCCTCTTGAGTTGCAGCAAGGGTGTGAAGGACCTTTTGGAAGTTCCAGAGGTTAGATGTGATTAGCCTCGAGAGGCCTCAGCGGAAATGGGCCTCATCTCGCCCGGATGGGGAGAACCTCTTGGATTTTCTCCTGTTGGGGCAGCTATTCTCGACTTACGATGGGGACCTCAGGGACCCGCTTGGTGGCCTCAGGAAAGGCCAGTCCCCATGCGAGTTGCTCGGGGGCCTCTCGGGATTCCCCTCACGTCGATGCCGGGCCTAAGACCTTGTGTGGAGTCGGTGCCGGATCCTTAGGATTCCCCTCCAGTGCTGACATGGATCTTGGGTACTTCTGGAGTCTCCCCAGGGGAGTCAGTCCTCGTCTCAAGTGGGGGCATGCACGTGCGCTTTCCTCCCGAGATGTAGCAGCAGTGTCATGCTTCCCTTCGCGGCGATCAAGGGATCTGTGGCTTTCCCTCGAGGCTTTCCCACCAGGCTTTCCCACGAGGCTTTCCCACAGGGCTGTCCCACGTGCCACCGTGGTGTGAGTCGATCCTCGGCTTGAAAGTCGAGGCAGTGCAGGGAAAACAGATTTCCCTGGAATGGACTGAGACATCTGGGGGACTCAGGGAATGGTGGCACGACCCTGGAGATCCTCTCGCCTTTTCCGGCGGAGAGGGCCTCCTCTTGAGATGCGACGGGAACACCGGGAATTCTTTTCGACAACGCAGGGAAAGGATCCCTCCCTCTCGAGCTAGGAGGCGGAAACGGGGCTCCTCTGGATGTGGGCGGACTCTCGTGCTTCCTCTCAGTGGAGACGGTATGTCAGGGAACTTCTTGAGTTGCAGCAAGGGTGTGAAGGACCCTTTGGAAGTTCCATAGGTTAGGTGTGATTAGCCTCGAGACGCCTCTGGGAAATGGGCCTCATCTCGCCTGGAGGGAGTACCTCCTGAATTTTCTCGAGTTGTGGCAGGCGCTCTAGACTTACGACGGGGACTTCAGGAACCCGCTCTGGTGGCCACAGGAAAGGCAGTCCCCATGCGAGTTGCTCGGGGGGCCTCTTGTGATTCCCCTCCCGTTAATGCCGGGCCTAAGATCTTGTGTGGAG
>NW_017205391.1:0-5298 GCF_001704415.2 Capra hircus
GGCCTTCCTGCTGGACGAGCGTCTCCTCTTGAGATGCCGACGGGAACGCCGGGAATTCTTTATCCCGACCACTGCAGGCGACAAGGATTCCCTCCTCTCGAAGCTATGGAGGCGGGAAATGGGGCTGCCTACTTTTATGATGGCGGGACTCTCGTGCTTCCTCTCGAGGGTCAGACGCGGTAACGGGTGGCGGGGAAACGGCTTTGAGTTGAGCCAAGGGCTGGTAAAGGACCCTTTGGGAAGTTCCATGAGTTAGGCTTACGGTTCGGTGGACTTAGCCTCCGCAGGGGACGCCTTCAGGGGGGAAATTCGGCCTCCATACTCCGCCCTGGAGCGCGCAAGAATCCTGCCCTGGATTCTTCTCCGACATCAGAGTATCGGCGGCGATTGCTCTCGACTATACGACCGGGACCTCAGGACCCGCTCTGGTGGCCTCAGCAAAGGCAGTCCCATGCGAGTTGCTCTTGGCCTCTCAAGATTCCTCTCCTGTCGATGCTGGCTTAAGACCTTGTGTGGAGTCAGCGCCGGAACCTTATGTTTCCCTCAGTTGCTGACATGGAACTTGGGCGTAACTTCTGGAGTCTCCCCAGGGAGTCAGTCCTCGTCTCGGTTCGGGAATGCACGTGCGCTTTCCCTCCGCGAGCCTGTAGCAGCAGTGTCGAGGATTCCTCTTTGGGTGGATCAATGGGTTCAGGAGCTTTCCCTCGAGGCTTTCCCACGACGGCTGTTACACAGGCTGCTCAGCCAGACTGGCTCCGTCCAGTTCCAGGGCAAAGCCTGTTTTCCCAGCACGGTGCATCGACTTTCAAGCGAGGAGTCGAACTCAGCACCACTGGTGGCACGTGGGACAGCCCTGTGGTAAAGCCTCGTGGGAAAGCCTCGAGGGAAAGCTCCTGAACCCTTGATCCCCCAAAAGGGAATCTCGACACTGCTGCTACAGCTCGGGAGGAAAGCGCACGTGCATTCCCCAAACGAGACGAGGACTGACTCCCCTGGGGAGACTCCAGAAGTACCCAAGTTCCATGTCAGCACTGGAGAGGAAACCTAAGGTTCCGGCGCTGACTCCACACAAGGTCTTAGGCCCCAGCATCGACAGGAGAGGAATCTTGAGAGGCCCAAGAGCAACTCGCATGGGGACTGGCCTTTCCTGAGGCCACCAGAGCGGGTCCCTGAGGTCCCCGTCGTAAGTCGAGAGCACATGCCCAACTCGAGAAAATCCAGGAGGTTCTCCCCTCCAGGCGAGATGAGGCCAATTTCCCCTGAGGCGTCTCGAGGCTAATCACACCTAACCTCTGGAACTTCCAAAGGGTCCTTTACACCCTTGCTGCAACTCAAGAAGTTCCCGACATACCCGTCTCCACTCGAGAGGAAGCACGAGAGTCCCGCCCACATAAAGAGGAGCCCCATTTCCGCCTCCTAGCTCGAGAGGAGGGATCCTTTCCCTGCGTGGTCGGGAAAGAATTCCCGGCGTTCCCGTCGCATCTCAAGAGGAGACGCTCTCCACAGGAAAGGCGAGAGGAACTCCAGGGTCGTGCCACATTCCGAGAGTCCCCCAGATGTCTCAGTCCATTCCAGGAAACCTGTTTTCCCTGCACTGCCTCGACTTTCAAGCCGAGGATCGACTCACAACACGGTGGCACGTGGGACAGCCCTGCGGGAAATCCTCGTAGGAAAGCTTTGTGGGAAACCCTCGAGTGAAAACCACAGATCCATTGATCCAAGCGAAGGGAAGCGTGACACTGCTGCTTCAGCTCGGCAGGAAAGCGCAGGTGCATGCCCCACCTGAGACGAAGAATGACTCCCCTGGGGAGACTCCAGAAATACACCAAGGTCCATTTCTGCACTGGAGAGGAATACTCAGGTTCCGGCAGCATCTCCACACAAGATCTTAGGCGCTGGAATCGACGGGAGAGGAATCCGAGAGGCCCCCGAGCAACTCGCATGGGGACTGGCCTTTCCTGAGGCCACCAGAGCGGGTCCCTGAGGATCCCGTCGTAAGTCGAGAGCACTGCCGCAACTCGAGGAAATCCAGGAGGTTCTCCCCTCCAGGCGAGATGAGGCCCATTTCCGCTGAGGCATCTCAAGGCTAATCACATCTAACATCTGGAACTTCCAAAGGGTCCTTCACACCCTTGCTGCAACTCAAGAAGTTCCCGACACATTCCCGTCTCCACTCGAGAGGAAGCACGAGAGTGCCGCCCACATCCAGAGGAGCCCCGTTTCCGCCTCCTAGCTCGAGAGGAGGGATCCTTTCCCGGTGGGCGGGAAAGAATTCCTGGCATTCCTGTCACATCTCAAGAGGAGGCGCTCTCCACAGGAAAGGCGAGAGGAACTCCAGGGTCGTGCCATATTCCCAAAGTCCCCCAGATGTCTCAGTCCATTCCAGGGAAACCTGTTTTCCCTGCACTGCTCGACTTTCAAGCCGAGGATCGACTCACACAACGGTGGCACGTGGGACATCCCTGTGGGCCTCGTGGAAAGCCTCGTGGGAAAGCCTCGAGGGAAAGAACAGAGATCCCTTGATCACGTGAAGGGAAGCGTGACACTGCTGCTACAGCTCGAGAGGAAAGCGCAAGTGCATAGCCCCACTTGAGATGAGGACTGACTCCCCTGGGGAGACTCCAGAAGTACCCCAAGATCCATGTCAGCACTGGAGAGGAATGCTCAGGTTCCGGCACCGACTCCACACAAGGTCTTAGACCCCGGAATCTAGGGGAGAGGAATCCCGAGAGGCCCCAGAGCAATTCGCATGGGGACTGGCCTTTCCTGAGGCCACAGAGCGGGTCCCTGAGGTCCCATCGTAAGTCGAGAGCACCTGACGCAACTCGAGAAAATCCAGGAGGTTCTCCAATCCAGGCGAGATGAGGCCCATTTCCTCTGAGGCAACAAGGGGGTAATCACACTTAAACTCTGGAACTTCCAAAGGGTCCTTCACACCCTTGCTGCAACTCAAGAAGTTCCCAGACATACCCGTCTCCACTCAAGAGGATCCCAAGGGTCCCGCCCATATCCAGAGTGGCCCCGATTCCGCCTGTAGCTCGAGAGGATGTATCCTTTCCCTGCGTGGTCGGGAAAGTATTCCTAGCGTTCCCTTCTCATCTCAAGTGTAAGGCGCTCTCCACAGGAAAGGCGAGAGGAACTCCAGTCTCAAGCCCCATTCCAAAGACCCCGGATGTCTCAGTCATTCCACGGAAACCTGTATTCCCTGCACTGCCTCGACTTTCAATCCGAGGATCGACTCACACCACGGTGACACGTGGACAGCCTGTGGGAAAGCCTCGTGGGAAAGCCTCGAGGGAAAGACACAGATCCCTTGATCACGCGAAGGGAAGCGCGACACTGCTGCTACAGCTCGGGAGGAAAGCGCACGTGCATGCCCCCACTCGAGACGAGGACTGACTGCCCTGGGGAGAATCAGAAGTACCCAAGATCCATGTCGGCACTGGAGAGGAATTCTCAGGTTCTGGCACTGAGTCCACACCATGTCTTAGGACCCAGCATCGATGGGAGAGGAATCCCGATAGGCCACCGAGCAACTCGCATGGGGACTGGCCTTTCCTGAGGCCACCACACCGGGTCCTGAGTTCCCCGTCATAAGTCGAGAGCACCAGCCGCAACTCGAGAAAATCCAGGAGGTTCTCCCCTCAGGCGAGCTGAGACCTTATTTCGCTGAGGTATCTCGAGGCTAATCACACCTTACCTCTGGAACTTCCAAAGGGTCCGTCACTTCCTTGCTGCAACTCAAGAAGTTCCAGACATACCCGTCTCCACTCAAGAGCAACCGAGGGTCCCGCCCATATCCAGAGTGGCCCCGTTCCGCCTGCTAGCTCGAGAGGAGGCATCCTTTCCCTGCGTGGTCGGGAAAGAATTCCTATCGTTCCCGTCTCATCTCAAGAGTAGGCGCTCTCCACTGAAAGGCGAGAGAACTCCAGTATCAGGCCCATTCCCAGAGTCCCCAGATGTTTCAGTCCATTCCAGGGAAACCTGTTTTCCCTGCACTGCGTCGACTTTCAAGCCGAGGATGGACTCACACCGCGATGGCACGTTGGACAGCCCTGTGGGAAAGCCTCGTGGAAAGCCTCGTGGGAAAGCCTCGAGGGAAAGCCACAGATCCCTTGATCCACGCGTAGGGAAGAGTGACACTGCTGCTACAGCTCGGGAGAAAAGCGCACGTGCATGCACCCAAACGAGACGAGGACTGACTCCATGGGAGACTCCAGAAGTACCCAAAGATCCATGTCAGCACTGGAGAGGAATCCTCAGGTTCCCGCACCGACTCCACACAAGGTCTTAGGCCCCGGCATCGACGGGAGAGAAATCCCGAAAGGCTCCAAGCAACTCGAATGGGGACTGGCCTTTCCTGAGGCCTCCAGAGGGGTCCCTGTGGTCCCCGTCGCAAGTCGAGAGCACCTGCCGCAAGTCGAGAAAATCCAGGAGGTTGTCCCTCCAGGCGAGATGAGGCCCATTTCCGCTGAGGCGACTCGAGGCTAATCACACCTAACCTCTGGAACTTCCAAAGGGTCCTTCACAGCCTTGCTGCAACTCAAGAAGTTCCCCGACATACCCGTCTCCAGTCAAGGGGAATCACGAGAGTCCCCACATCCAGAAGAGCCCGTTTCCGCCTCCTAGCTCGAGAGGAGGTATCATTTCATTTCGTGGTAGGCAAAGAATTCCCGGCGTTCCCGTCGCATCTCAAGAGAGGCGCTCTCCACAGGAAAGGCGAGAGGAACTCCAGCGTCGTGCCACCATTTCCAGATCCCCAAGATGTCTCAGTCCATTCCAGGGAAACCTGTTTTCCCTGCACTGCCTCGACTTTCAAGCCGAGGATCGACATCGACACACACCACGGTGGCACGTGGAACAGCCCTTTGGGAAAGCCTCGAGGGAAAGGCACAGATTCCTTGACCCATGCGAAGAGAAGCGTGACACTGCTGCTACAGCTCGGGAGGAAAGCGTACGTGCAGGCGCCCCACTCGGGACGAGGACACACTCCCCTGGGGAGACTCCAGAAGTACCCCAAGATCCATTTCAGCACTGGAGAGGAATCCTCAGGTTCCGGCACCGACTCCACACAAGGTCTTAGGCCCCGTATCGAAGGGAGAGGAATCCCGAGAGGCCCCCGAGCAACTCGCATGGGTACTGGCCTTTCCTGGGGCCACCAGAGCGGGTCCCCTGTGTTCCCCGTCCTAAGTCCAGAGCACCGCCGCAACTTGAGAAAATCCAGGAGGTTCTCCGTTCCAGGCGAGATGAGGCCCATTTCCGCTGAGCTGTTTCAAGGCTAATCACACCTAACCTCTG
>NW_017205392.1:0-5297 GCF_001704415.2 Capra hircus
GATGCCGGACCTAAGACCTTGTGTGGAGTCGGTGCCAGAACTTGAGGATTCCTCTCCAGTGCTGACATGGTTTTGGGGTACTTCTGGAGTCTCCCCAGGGGAGTCAGTCCTCGTCTCGAATTGGGCATGCACGTGCGATTTCCTCTCGAGCTGTAGCAGCAGTGTCACGCTTCCTTCACGTGGATCAAGGGATCTGTGGTTTCTCGAGGCTTGCCCAGGAGGCTTTCTCACAGGGCTGTCCCACGTGCCACCGTGGTGTGAGTGGATCCTCGGCTTGAAAGTCGAGGCAGTGCAGGGAAAACAGGTTTCCCTGGAATGGACTGAGACATCTGAGGGACTCTGGGAATGGTGGCACGACCCTGGAGTTAATCTCGGCCTTTCCTGTGGAGAGCGCCTCCTCTTGAGATGCGACGGAAATGCCGGGAATTCTTTCCGACCAGCAGGGGAAGGATCCCTCCTCTCGAGCTAGGGGGAAACGGGGCTCCTCTGGATGAGGGCGGGACTCTCGTGATTCCTCTCGAGTGGAGACGGGTATGTCGGGGAACTTCTTGAGTTGCAGCAAGGGTGTGAAAGACCCTTTGTAATTTCCAGAGGTTAGGTGTGATGAGCCTCGAGATGCCTCAGCGGAAATGGGCCTCATCTCGCCTGGAGGGGAGAACCTCCTGGATTTTCTCGAGTTGTGGCAGGTGCTCTCGACTTACGACGGGGGACCTCAGGGACCCGCTCTGGTGGCTCAGGAAAGGCAGTCCGCATGCGAGTTGCTCGGGGCCTCTCGGATTCCTCTCCGTCGATGCTGGGGCCTAAGGCTGCCGGAGACAGTGTGAGGAAGCCCGCCCGTGACAAGGTTATGAGGAAGGAAGCTGACATACGCAAGGCGTGCTCAGACTCAGGGACCCTCTGGAAATTTTTAAGCATGTACCCCAACAAAAATCTGCCGGTTTTTGTGCTCTGCTTTTTCACTCTTCTGAATTTTCTGGAAAAAGTCAATTCAGGGCGTTAGTCTTCTGCATTTGAAAGAGTGTTTCAATCCAAAAACCTCTGATGGCTTTTCTATCCTGCCTGTAGGACTCGTACAGCTGCGCTTGTGATTGTTTGAGGCCTCCTGACGCAGGAGGCCAGGAAGCTTAAAACATCGTAGGAATGCAGGAGCTTCCGAGGAGTCAGAATCTTTAGAATAGGACTGATTAAAAGTCATTTTTTGGGTCAATGCTTGCTGCCAAATTTTCATATCCTTTATTTTTAGATATAGTTGGTATGTGAAAAACAAGTAGTAGACCTGGTATTAGCAACATTAGATCTTTGAGTTAAGTACTTTCTTTGTTATTACCCACTGCACCTTTGTTCTATAGAGATGTAACTTTAATGCTTTAAGGAGATGCAGATTAAAGAAAAACACTTCAGGGGAAACAAAATTAACATTCATTAAGGAAGAGAGCCAAAAGTGTTAACAAGCCTCTTGGCCAGAAGATAATGTAAATCACCTGAGACCTTTTGTATACAAAATGATATACAGAAAGAATCTGGGTTGGGAACACTACATAATTTTGGGTTATCCATTGATCTTCATGTATTATCAAAAGTATAAAAGACCTTCTGAACAATAAAGGAGGAGGCCAGGGCCGGGGGCCAGTTTCTCGGACCAGCTTCTCGAACTAGTCTCTCAGCCTGGTTTCCTGGGACTCTGGCCCCCCGTGTCTTTCTCTCTCTTTCTTCTTCTCTACCTTTCCTTCTCTCTGCTCTTTACTATAACTTCAGGCTGAATCTCCACATGGAGTGCGGAGGCTCGCCAGGTCTACTTACTTGGCCTGGCTGTTAAGACCCGCACGAAAGGGAGCTTAAGGCGAGGCACCTTAGATATTCAAGCGGGCGCCGGTGGCCCAACGTAGGTGGTGCAAATTCCTTGTCTGGAATTTTATTGGCCGTCCGCGTAAACCAAGCTATTCAGCCCTCTTCCTCCACTTAATCTTCTTACTACACTATAGTTTGCTAATCTAATCTTACATTAATAAATAAACAAGTCTTTCCACGCCAACGCCGTCCACCCTTCGAATTCCCTGGATCCACCGGGCTGGACACGGCATAAGACCTTGTGTGGAGTCGGTGCAGAACCTGAGGATTCCTCTCCAGTGCTGACATGGATCTTGGGGTACTTCTGGAGTCTCCCCAGGGAGTCAGTCCTCGTCTGGTGTGGGGGCATGCACGTGCGCTTTCCTCCGAGCTGTAGCAGCAGTGTCATCCGCTTCCCTTCGCGTGGATCAAGGGATCTGTGGCTTTCCCACGAGGCTTTCCCACAGGTTGTCCCACGTGCCACCGTGGTGTGAGTCGATCCTCGGTTGAAAGTCGAGTCAGTGCAGGGAAAACATGTTTTCCCTGGAATGGACTGAGACATCTGGGGGACTCTGGAATGGTGGCACGACCCTGGAGTTCCTCTCGCCTTTCCTGTGAGAGCGCCTCCTCTTGAGATGCGACGGAAATGCCGGGAATTCTTTCCGACCAGCAGGGGAAGGATCCCTCCCTCTCGAGCTAGGAGGCGGAAACGGGGCTCCTCTGGATGAGGGCGGGGACTCTCGTGATTCCTCTCGAGTGAGACGGGTATGTCGGGGAACTTCTTGAGTTGCAGCAAGGGTGTGAAAGACCCTTTGTAATTTCCAGAGGTTAGGTGTGATGAGCCTCGAGATGCCTCAGCGGAAATGGGCCTCATCTCGCCTGGAGGGGAGAACCTCCTGGATTTTCTCGAGTTGTGGCAGGTGCTCTCGACTTAACGACGGGGACCTCAGGGACCCGCTCTGGTGGCCTCAGGAAAGGCCAGTCCGCATGCGAGTTGCTCGGGGGCCTCTCGGGATTCCTCTCCCGTCGATGCTGGGCCTAAGGCTGCCGGGAGACAGTGTGAGGAAGCCCGCCCGTGACAAGGTTATGAGGAAGGAAGCTGACATACGCAAGCGTGCTCAGACTCAGGGACCCTCTGGAAATTTTTAAGCATGTACCCAACAAAAAAATCTGCCGGTTTTTGTGGCTCTGCTTTTTTCACTCTTCTGAACTTTTCTGGAAAAAGTCAATTCAGGCGTTAGTCTTCTGCATTTGAAAGAGTGTTTCAATCCAAAAACCCTCTGATGGCTTTCTATCCTGCCTGTAGGACTCGTACAGCTGCGCTTGTGATTGTTTGAGGCCTCCTGACCGCAGGAGGCACAGGAAGCTTAAAACATCGTAGGAATGCAGGAGCTTCCGAGGAGTCAGAATCTTTAGAATAGGACTGATTAAAAGTCATTTTTTGGGTCAATGCTTGCTGCCAAATTTTCATATCCTTTATTTTTAGATATAGTTGGTATGTGAAAAAGTAGTAGACTGGTATTAGCAAATTAGATCTTTGAGTTAAGTACTTTCTTTGTTATTACCCACTGCACCTTTGTTCTATAGAGATGTAACTTTAATGCTTTAAGGAGATGCAGATTAAAGAAAAACACTTCAGGGGAAACAAAATTAACATTCATTAAGGAAGAGAGCCAAAAAGTGTTAACAAGCTCTTGGCCAGAAGATAATGTAAATCACCTGAGACCTTTTGTATACAAAATGATATACAGAAAGAATCTGGGTTGGGAACACTACATAATTTTGGGTTATCCATTGATCTTCATGTATTATCAAAAGTATAAAAGACCTTCTGAACAATAAAGGAGGAGGCCAGGGCCGGGGGCCAGTTTTCTCGACAGCTTCTCGAACTAGTCTCTCAGCCTGGTTTCCTGGGACTCTGGCTCCCCCCGTGTCTTTCTCTCTCTTTCTTCTTCTCTACCTTTCCTTCTCTCTGCTCTTACTATAACTTCAGGCTGAATCTCCACATGGAGTGCGGAGGCTCGCCAGGTCTACTTACTTGGCCTGGCTGTTAAGACCCGCACGAAAGGGAGCTTAAGGCGAGGCACCCTTAGATATTCAAGCGGGCGCCGGTGCCCCAACGTAGGTGGTGCAAATTCCTTGTCTGGAATTTTATTGGCCGTCCGCGTAAACCAAGCTATTCAGCCCTCTTCCTCCACTTAATCTTCTTACTACACTATAGTTTGCTAATCTAATCTTACATTAATAAATAAACAAGTCTTTCCACGCCAACGCCGTCCACCCTTCGAATTCCCTGGATCCACCGGGGCTGGACACGGGCATAAGACCTTGTGTGGAGTCGGTGCAGAACCTGAGGATTCCTCTCCAGTGCTGACATGGATCTTGGGTACTTCTGGAGTCTCCCCAGGGGAGTCAGTCCTCGTCTGGTGTGGGGGCATGCACGTGCGCTTTCCTCCGAGCTGTAGCAGCAGTGTCACGCTTCCCTTCGCGTGGATCAAGGGATCTGTGGCTTTCCCACGAGGCTTTCCCACAGGGTTGTCCCACGTGCCACCGTGGTGTGAGTCGATCCTCGGCTTGAAAGTCGAGTCAGTGCAGGGAAAACATGTTTCCCTGGAATGGACTGAGACATCTGGGGGACTCTGGGAATGGTGGCACGACCTTGGAGTTCCTCTCGCCTTTCCTGTGGAGAGCGCCTCCTCTTGAGATGCGACGGGAACGCCGGGAATTCTTTTCCGACCACGCAGGGAAAGGATCTCTCCTCTCGAGCTAGGAGGCGGAAACGGGGGCTCCTCTGGATGAGGGGGCGGGACTCTCGTGACTCCTCTCGAGTGGAGACGGGTATGTCGGGGAACTTCTTGATTTGCAGCAAGGGTGTGAAGGACCCTTTGGAAGTTCCAGAGGTTAGGTGTGATTAGCCTCGAGACGCTTCAGGGGAAATGGGCCTCATGTCGCTGGAGGGGAGAACATCTAGGATTTTCTCGAGTTGCAGCAGGTGCTCTCGACTTACGACGGGGACCTCAGGGACCCGCTCTGGTGGCCTCAGGAAAGCCGGCCCATGCGAGTTGCTCAGGGGCCTCTCGGGATTCCTCGCCCGTCGATGCCGGGCCTAAGACCTTGTGTGGAGTCGCTGCCGGAACCTGAGGATTCCTCTCCAGTGCTGACATGGATCTTGGGGTACTTCTGGAGTCTCCCCTGGGGAGTCAGTCCTCGTCTCGAGTGGGGGCAGGCACGTGCGCTTTCTTCCCGAGCTGTAGCAGCAGTGCAGGTTCCTTTCGAGTGAATCAAGGGATTTGTGGCTTTCCTGGAAGCTTTCACACGAGGCTTTCCACGAGGCTTCCCACATGATTGTCCCGTGCCACCGTGATGTGAGTCGATCCTCGGCTTGAATGTCGATCAGTGCAGGGAAAACAGGTATCCCTGGAATGGACTGAGACATCTGGGGGACTCTGGGAAAGGGTGGACGACCTGGA
>NW_017205393.1:0-5297 GCF_001704415.2 Capra hircus
CCCACATCCAGAGGAGCCCCGTTTCCGCCTCCTAGCTCGAGAGGAGGGATCCTTTCCCTGCGTGGTCGGGAAATAATTTTCCGGCTTTCCCGTCGCATCTCAAGAGGAGGTGCTCTCCACAGGAAAGGCGAGAGGAACTCCAGGGTCGTGCCACCATTCCCAGAGACCCCAGATGTCTCAGTCCATTCCAGGGAAACCTGTTTTCCCTGCACTGCCTCGACTTTCAAGCCGAGGATCGACACACACCACGGTGGCCGCAGTACAGCCCTGTGGGAAAGCATCGTGGAAAAGTGGGGAAAGCCTCATGGGAAAGCCTCGAGGAAAGCCACAGATCCCATGATCCACGCGAAGGGAAGCATGACACTGCTGCTGCAGCACGGGAGGAAAGCGCACGTGCATGCCGCCACGCGAGACGAGGACTGACTCCCCTGGGGAGACTCCAGAAGTACCCCAAGATCCATGTCATCCCTGGAGAGGAATCCTCAGATTCCGGCACCGACTCCACACAAGATTTTAGGCCCAGCATCGAAGGGAGAGGAATCCCGAGAGGCCCTCGAGCAACTCGCATGGGGACTGGCCTTTACTGAAGCCACCAGAGCAGGTCCCTGTGGTCCCGTCGTAAGTCGAGAGCACCTGCCGCAACTCGAGAAAATCCAGGAGGTTTTCCTCTCCAGGCGAGATGAGGCCCATTTCCGCTGAGGTCGAGGCTAATCATATCTAACAACTGGAACTTCCAAAGGGTCCTTCACACCCTTGCTGCAACTCAAGAAGTTCCCCGACATACCCGATTCCACTCGAGAGGAAGCACGAGAGTCACGCCACATCCAGAGGAGCCCCGTTTCCGTCTCCTAGCTCGATAGGAGGGAACCTTCCATGCGTGGTCGGGAAAGAATTCCAGGCATTCCCGTCGTATCTCAAGAGGAGGCGCTCTCCACAGGAAAGGAAAGGAACTCCAGGGTCGTGCCACCATTACCAGAGGCCCCCAGATGTCTCTGTCCATTCCAGGGAAACCTGTTTCCCTGCACTACCTCGACTTTCAAGCCAAGGATCGACTCACACCACGGTGGCACATGGAACAACCCTGTGGGAAAGCCTCGTGGAAAGCCTCGAGGAAAGCCACAGATTCCTTGATCCACGCAAAGGGAAGCGCCACACTGCTGCTCCAGCTCGGGAGGAAAGCGCACGTGCAATGCCCCACTCGAGACGAGGACTGACTCCCCTGGGGAGACTCCAGAAATACCCCAAAATCCCTGTCAGCACTGGAGAGGAATCCTCAGGTTCCGGCACTGACTCCACACAAGGTTTTATCCCCGGCATCGACGTGAGAGGAATCCCGAGAGGACTCCGATCAACTCGCATGGGGACTGGTCTTTCCTGAGGCCACCATAGCGGGTCCCTGAGGTCCCCGTCGCAAGTCGAGAGCACCTGCCGCAACTCGAGAAAATCCAGGAGGTACTGCTCTCCAGGCGAGATGAGGCCCATTTCCCCTGAGGCGTCTCGAGGCTAATCACATCTAACTACTGGAACTTCCAAAGGGTCCTTCACACCCTTGCTTCAACTCAAGAAGTTCCCCGACATACCCGTCTCACTCGAGAGGAAGCACAAGAGTCCGCCCACATACAGAGGAGCCCCGTTTCCGCCTCCTAGCTCGAGAGGAGGGATCCTTTCCCTGCGTGGTGGGGAAAGAATTCCCGCGTTACCGTCGCATCTCAAGAGGAGGCGCTCTCCTCAGGAAAGGCGAGAGGAACTCCAGGGTCGTGCCACCATTCCAGAGTCCCCCAGATGTCTCAGTCCATTCCAGGGAAACCTGTTTTCCCTGCACTGCCTCGACTTTCAAGCCGAGGATCGACTCACACACGGTGGCACGTGGGACAGCCCTGTGGAAAGCCTCGTGGGAAAGAAAAAGAGGGAAAGCCACAGATCCCTTGATCCACGCGAAGGGAAGGGACACTGCTGCTACAGCTCGGGAGGAAAGGCACGTGCATGCCCCACTCGAGACGAGGACTGACTCCCCTGGGAGACTCCAGAAGTACCCAGATCCATGTCAGCACTGGAGAGGAATCCTCAGGTTTCGGCACTGACTCCACACAAGGTCTTAGGCCCCAGCATCGACGGGAGAGGAATCCCGAGAGGCCCCGAGCAACTCGCATGGGACTGCCTTTCCTGAGGCCACCA
The DNA here is from genome assembly GCF_001704415.2 of Capra hircus. Lineage (NCBI taxonomy): Eukaryota > Metazoa > Chordata > Mammalia > Artiodactyla > Bovidae > Capra > Capra hircus. The sequence goes on from NW_017205393.1 coordinate 2,176, forward strand.
GAGCGGGTCCCTGAGGTCCCGGTCGTAAGTCGAGAGCACCTGCCGCAACTCGAGAAAATCCAGGAGTTTCCCCTCCAGGCGAGATGAGGCCCATTTGCTGAGGCGTCTCGAGGCTAATCACCCCTAACCTCTGGAACTTCCAAAGGTCCTTCACACCTTTGCTGCAACTCAAGAAGTTCCCGACATACCCGCTCCACTCGAGAGGAAGCACGAGAGTCCCGCCCACATCCAGAGGAGCCCCGTTTCCTCTCTAGCTCGAGAGGAGGATCCTTTCCCTGCGTGGTCGGAAAGAATTCCCGGTTCCGTCGCATCTCAAGAGGAGGCGCTCTCCACAGGAAAGGCGAGAGGAACTCCAGGGTCATGCCACCATTCCCAGAGTCCCCCAGATGTCTCAGTCCATTCCAGGGAAACCTGTTTTCCCTGCACTGCCTCGACTTTCAAGCCGAGGATCGACTCACACCACGGTGGCACGTGGGACAGCCCTGTGGGAAAGCCTCGTGGGAAAGCCTCGAGGGAAAGCCACAGATCCTTGATCCACGCGAAGGGGAAGCGCGACACTGCTGCTACAGCTCGGAGGAAAGCGCACGTGCATGCCCCCACTCGAGACGAGGACTGACTCCCCTGGGGAGACTCCAGAAGTACCCAAGATCCATGTCAGCACTGGAGAGGAATCCTCAGGTTCCGGCACCGACTCCACACAAGTCTTAGGCCCCAGCATCGACGGGAGAGGAACCCAGAGGCCCCCGAGCAACTCACCTGGGACTGGCCTTTCCTGAGGCCTCCAGAGCGGGTCCCTGAGGTCCCTGTCGTAAGTCGAGAGCACTGCCGCAACTCGAGAAAATCCAGGAGGTTCCCCTCCAGGCGAGATGAGGCCCATTTCCGCTGAGGCGTCTCGAGGCTAATCACATCTAACATCTGGAACTTCCAAAGGTCCTTCACACCCTTGCTGCAACTCAAGAAGTTCCCCGACATACCCGTCTTCACTCGAGAGGAAGCACGAGAGTCCGCCCACATCCAGAGGAGCCCGTTTCCGCCTCCTAGCTCGAGAGGAAGGATCCTTTCCCTGCGTGGTCGGGAAAGAATTCCCGGCGTTCCCGTCGCATCTCAAGAGCAGGCGCTCTCCACAGGAAAGGCGAGAGGAACTCCAAGTTCATGCCACCATTCCCAGAGTCCCCCAGATGTCTCAGTCCATTCCAGGGAAACCTGTTTTCCCTGCACTGCCTCGACTTTCAAGCGAGGATCGACTCACACCACGGTGGCACGTGGGACAGCCCTGTGGGAAAGCCTCGTGGGAAAGCCTCGAGGGAAAGCCACAGATCCCTTGATCCACGCGAAGGGAAGCGCGACACCGCTGCTACAGCTCGGGAGGAAAGCGCACGTGCATGCCCCAACTCGAGACGAGGACTGACTCCCCTGGGGAGACTCCAGAAGTACCCAAGATCCATGTCAGCACAGGAGAGGAATACTCAGGTTCCGGCACTGACTCCACACAAAGATCTTAGGCCCCAGCATCGACGGGAGAGGAATCCCCAGAGGCCCCGAGCAACTCACCTGGGACTGGCCTTTCCTGAGGCCTCCAGAGCGGGTCCCTGAGGTCCCCATCGTAAGTCGAGAGCAACTGCCGCAACTCGAGAAAATCCAGGAGGTTCTCCCCTCCAGGCGAGATGAGGCCCATTTCCGCTGAGACGTCTTGAGGCTAATCACATCTAACATCTGGAACTTCCAAAGAGCCCTTCACACCCTTGCTGCAACTCAAGAAGTTCCACGACATACCCGTCTCCACTCGAGAGGAAGCACGAGAATCCCGCCCACATCCAGAGGAGCCCCATTTCCGACTCCTAGCTCGAGAGGAGGGATCCTTTCCCTCGTGTTCGGAAAGAATTCCCGTGTTCCCGTCGCATCTCAAGAAGAGGCGCTCTCCACAGGAAAGGCGAGAATAACTCCAGGGTCGTGTCACCATTCCCAGAGTCCGCCAGATGTCTCAGTCCATTTCAGGGAAACCTCTTTTCCCTGCACTGCCTCGACGTTCAAGCCGAGGATCGAATCACTCGACCGTGGCACGTGGGTCAGCATTGTGGGAAGCCTCGTGGGAAAGCCTCGAGGGAAAGCCACATATTCCTTGATCCACGGGAAGGGAAGCGCGACACTGCTGCTACAGCTCGGGAGGAAAGCGCACGTGCATGCCCCAACTCGAGACGAGGACTGACTCCCCTGGGGAGACTCCAGAAGTACCCCAAGATCCATGTCAGCACTGGAGAGGAATCCTCAGGTTCCGGCACCGACTCCACACAACGTCTTAGGCCCCAGCATGGACGGAGAGGAATCCCCAGAGGCCCCCGAGCAACTCACCTGGGACTGGCCTTTCCTGAGGCCTCCAGAGCGGGTCCCTCAGGTCCCCTGTCGTAAGTCGAGAGCACTTGCCGCAACTCGAGAAAATCCAGGAGGTTCTACCCTCCAGGCGAGATGAGGCCCATTTCCGCTGAGGCGTCTCGAGGCTAATCACATCTAACATCTGGAACTTCCAAATGGACCTTCACACCCTTGCTGCAACTCAAGAAGTTCCCCGACATACCCGTCTTCACTCGAGAGGAAGTACGAGAGTCCGCCCACATCCAGAGGAGCCCCGTTTCCGCCTCCTAGCTCGAGAGGAAGGATCCTTTCCCTGCGTGGTCGGGAAAGAATTCCCGGCGTTCCCGTCGCATCTCCAGAGCAGGCGCTCTCCACAGGAAGGCAAGAGGAACTCCAAGTCATGCCACCATTCCAGAGTCCCCAGATGTCTCAGTCCATTCCAGGAAACCTGTTTTCCCTGCACTGCCTCGACTTTCAAGCCGAGGATCGACTCACACCACGGTGGCACGTGGGACAGCCTGTGGAAAGCCTCGTGGGAAAGCCTCGAGGAAAGCCACAGATCCCTTGATCCACGCGAAGGGAAGCGCGACACCGCTGCTACAGCTCGGGAGGAAAGCGCACGTGCATGCCCCAACTCGAGATGAGGACTGACTCCCCTGGGAGACTCCAGAAGTACCCCAAGATCCATGTCAGCACAGGAGAGGAATACTCAGTTCCGGCACTGACTCCACACAAGATCTTAGGCCCCAGCATCGACGGGGGAGAGGAATCCC
>NW_017205394.1:0-5297 GCF_001704415.2 Capra hircus
TTCATGAAGCTGTCTCTTTCAAGTTCTTCACAATCTTCTTCACTACCATCGCTTATCCCACATGCCTTTCTCATTTCTCTAGGAGTCGCTGTCTCTGCTTCTTCTGATCCCGCCTTCCGCCACTATTTACAGGGTAGGAGACTGAATAAGAAAGGCCTCCCGCATGAGCCAAATTCTAGCGGGTGGTATTTGGGTCTGAAGAACCATGGGCGTCACGTGGCTGGTTCAGATCACCTCCCCTACCCAGGGGATCAGGGGAAAGGTCACTCTGAAGGGCAGAAGGACCGGCCTGAGGAGACGTGAGAACAGAGGGGCTGGGAGGGAGGGGTCTCAGAGCAGGGAGAGCTCTCCAGAATCCCAGGACCAGGGAGAGAACCCGGCCTCTCCAGGAGTGGGGCGGCAGTGGAGGCCTCCAGGGACCAAGGAGAGGCTGAAGAACATGGAGTGAATAAACCACCTTGTCTAATAAAATTGTATGTAATCATAAGGGATTTGATTTACATCATACCTGAATGGTCTAGCGGTCTTCCCTACTTTCTTCAATTTGAGTCTGAATTTGGCAATAAGGAGTTCATGATCTGAGCCACAGTCAGCTCCTGGTCTTGTTTTTGTTGACTGTATAGAGCTTCTCCATCTTTGCCTGCAAAGAATATAATCAAACTGATTTCAGTGTTGACCATCTGATGATGTCCATGTGTAGAGTCTTCTCTTCTTGTTGGAAGAGGGTGTTTGCTATGACCAGTGCATTGTCTTGGCAAAACTCTATTAGCCTTTGTCCTGCTTCATTCCGTATTCCAAGGCCAAATTTGCCTGTTACCCAGGTGTTTCTTGACTTCCTACTTTTGCATTTCAGTTCCCTATAATGAAAAGGACATCTTTTTGGGGTGTTAGTTCTAAAAGGTCTTGTAGATCTTCTAGAACTGTTCAATTTCAGCTTCTTCAGCGTTACTGGTTGGGCATAGACTTGGATTACTGTGATATTGAATGGTTTGCCTTGGAAACGAACAGAAATCATTCTGTCGTTTTGGAGATTGCATCCAAGTAGTGCATTTCAGACTCTTTTGTTGACCATAATGGCTACTCCATTTCTTCTAAGGGATTCCTGCCCACACTAGTAAATATAATGGTCATCTGAGTTAAATTCACCCATTCCAGTCCATTTTAGTTTGCTGATTCCTAGAATGTTGACATTCACTCTTGCCATCTCCTGTTTGACCACTTCCAATTTGCCTTGATTCTGGACCTAACATTTCAGGTTCCTATGCATATTGCCCTTTACAGCATCGGACCTTGCTTCTGTCACCAGTCACATCCACAACTGGGTATTGTTTTTGCTTTGGCTCCATCCCTTCATTCTTTCTGGAGTTATTTCTCCACTGATCTCCAGTAGCATATTGGGCACCTACCGACCTGGGGAGTTCCTCTTTCAGTAGCCTATCATTTTGCCTTTTCATACTGTTCTTGGGGTTCTCAAGGCAAGAATACTGAAGTGGTTTGCCATTTCCTTCTCCAGGGGACCACATTCTGTCAGACCTCTCCACCATGTTCTACCCATCCTGGGTGGCCCCACAGGGCATGGCTTAATTTCATTGAGTTTAGACAAGGCTGTGGTCCATGTGATTAGATTTACTAGTTTTCTGTGAGTACGGTTTCAGTGTGTCTGCCCGCTGATGCCCTCTCACAACACCTACCGTTTTACTTGAGTTTCTCTTACCTTGGACGTGGGGTATCTCTTCACGGCTGCTCCAGCAAAGCACAGCCAGTGCTCCTCACCTTGGACGAGGGGGTATCTCCTCTCCGCCTCCCCTCCTGACCGTGACTGTAGACTAGCTACTCTCGGCCCTCCTGCGTCCATGCAACCACCACTCCTTGGACGTCGGGTTGCAGCTGGTGGAGGAAATTGTAATTCAATACTACAGTCACTGCTAAAGGGGACTGCAGCCAGGGGACTGCTCCTTGGAGAAAAAGTTATGGTAGAACTAGATGGTTTATTAAAAAGCAAATGAATCACATTGCCAACAAAGCTTCCTATAGACAAACTATGGTTTTTCCAGTAGTCAGCTAGGGATGTGATTAAAAATCGGATTTGAGAGTTGGTCCATAAAGAAGTCTGAGCAGAAAGATGGTGGAGGAATAGGACGGGAAGACCACTTTCTCCCTCACAAATTCCTCAAAGAACATTTCAACGCTGAGCAAACTCCACAAAACAACTTCTGTAGGCTGGCAGAGGACATCAGGCAACCAGAAAAGCAGACCATTGTCTTCAAAAACAGGTAGGAAAAAATATAAAAGACGAGAAAGGAGACAAAGGAGGTGGGGAGGGAGCTCCGTCCCGGGAAGGGAAGCCCGTCCCGGGAAGGGAAGGAAGGGAATTTAAGAAGAGAGGTTTCCAAACACCAGGAAACACTCTCCCTGCCGAGTCTGTGGCGAGCCTTGGAAACACAGAGGGCAACATAACAGGAAGGAAAAATAGATAAATAATTAAAACCAACAGATTACAAGCCCAACAGTAACTCCCCCAGCGGAAAAGCAGCACAGACGCCTGCATCCGCCATTGGGAAGTGGGGGCAGGGCAGGGACGCGCGGGAGGCGTGGGCTGCAGTGCTTTGTAAGAATCGGGCAGGAACGCCCCACGCGCAACCAGAATGATCTAACTTGGGCTAGCAAACCAGACTGTGGGATAGCTACCACGCGAAAAGCTCAAACATAAGACACCGCCAGGACCGAGCACAGAACAAAGGACGGAACGGAAAAAGCCGGCTGCAGACCATCCCCCGCCAGGGACAGGCAGCCAGAGCCGTAAGGACTGGAAAGGGCAATTGCAGACCCGGAGAGACTTTACTTACCTAACTGCAAGCAGGCTCCTTTGCTAAGACTTCTGGGGGTGCTGGACAGTCACAATCTGCCTCACGGGGGGCGCCAGCGGTCCACCCAGAAAGCTGAGCAGCAGCGGCAGAAAAGGTGACAAGCCGCGGCGATCGTGCTCGCCAAACTCCTGAGCTACTCGGACCTGGGAAGGGCACAAAGCGCAGTCCAGCCTAATTTGTGCCTCTGAGGGCTGCCTGAGCGCCGAACCTGAGCGGCTTGGACCGGGGAAGTGCACGCAGCCTAGGGCGGCCCCAGACGGTTCCGGCTGAGCATCGTAGAGCCGGAGTGGTTTGTGCACCGCGAGAAAGGACAGGTCAAGCGGGGCTGAGATACTGTGTGCACACGACAGTGCTATTGTTTGCAGCAGCCCCCTCCCCACAGCGCGACTGAACTAGTGAGCCTAAAAAACCAGCAAACAGAAGAAGTTAAACAGAGGGAACCACCTTGGAAGTGATCCCACATGGCCATAACATCAGAGAAGGGCCAGATATATTTTTGACTATTTTTAAAATCATTCCTTTTTTTTTTTTTGCTTTTTTTCTTTTTTTTTTTTTTCTAACTTTTTTTAATTGTTAAGTCTTCTATTTCTCCTCTAATTTTTATTTCTATAACCTATTATTACTATTTTTAAAAAAAGATTTTTTTTTTTTTAAGGCAAACACCATATATAGTCTTTGGATGGTTGTTGGTGGGTTTTTGTTGTTTGTTTGTTTAATAATTCTTTTTTTTTTTTCTTTCTTCCTTTTTCCTTCTGCTTTTCTTTAATATTGTATCTTTGAAAATCCAACCTCTACTCTAGATTTTTAATCTTTGCTCTTAGGTTTTTGTTGTCAATTTTGTACATTTAAAAACCCAAACTTCACTACCCAAGTTTACCTGAGAGCGAGATTACTGGCTTGACCACTCTCTCCTCCTCTGGACTCTCCTTTTTCTCCACCAGGTGGCCTCTGTCTCTTTTCTCCCCCATCTCTTCTCTATCCAACTCTGTGAATCTCTGTGTGTTCCAGATGGTGGAGAACACCTAAGGAACTGGTTACTGGCAGGATTTGTCTCTCTCCTACTCATTCCTCTCTCTTATCCTCCTGGTCACCTCTGTCTACTTCCTCCCTCTCCTCTGCCCCGTATAACTCTGTAAATACCTCTGAGCGGTCCAGACTATAGAGCGCACATAAGGAAGTGACTACTGGCTAGCTTGCTCTCTCCTCTTTTGATCTCACCACATCTCATTCCAGTTACCTCTAACTACCCCCTCCATCTTCTCTTCTCCTTGTAACTCAGTGAACCTCTCTGAGTGTCCCTCAATGTGGAGAAACTTTTCATTTTAACCTAGATGTTTTATCATCAGTGCTGTATAGATGGAGAAGTCTGAGGCTACTGTAAAAATAAAACTGAAAACCAGAAGCAGGAGGCTTAAATCCAAAGCCTGAAAACATTAGAGAACTCTTGAATTCAGGGAACATTAAGCAATAGGAGCTCATCAAATGCCTTCATACCTACACCGAAACCAAGCTCCACCCAAGGGCCAACAAGTTCCAAAACAAGACATACCACGCAAATTCTCCAGCAACACAGGAACACTCCCCTGAGCTTCAATATACAGGCAGCTCAAAATTATCCCAAAACCTTTGATGTCTCATAACCCATTACGGGTCACTCCACTGCACTCCAGAGAGAAGAAACCAGCTCCACCCACCAAAACTCCAACACAAGCCTCCCTAACCAGGAAACCTTGACAAGCCACTGATAGAACCCCACCCAAAGTGAGGAAGCTCCATAATAAAGAGAACTCCCACAATTACCATATATAAAAAGGCCACCCCAAACGCAGCAATATAACCAAGATGAAGAGACAGAGGAATACTCAGCAGGTAAAGGAACAGGAGAGTTGCCACCAAACCAAACAAAGAGGAAGAAGTAGGGAATCTACCGGAGAAGGAATTCCGAATATTGATAGTGAAAATGATCCAAAATCTTGAAATCAAAATGGAATCACAGATAAATAGGCCTGAGACAAGGATTGAGAAGATGCAAGAAAGGTTTTAACAAGGACCTAGAAGAAATAAAAAAGAGTCAAAATATAATGAATAATGCCAATAAATGAGATCAGAAAACACTCTGGAGGCAAAAATAGTAGAATAACGAGGCAGAAGATAGGATTAGTGAAATAGAAGATAGAATAGAAATAAATGAATCAGAGAGGAACAAGAAAACGAAAATGACGAGAGACCTCCTGCGGAAATTCGCTCCAACAATATGAAACGCTCCAACATTCGAATTATAGGAGTCCCCAGAAGAAAAAGACAGAAAGAAGATCATGAGAAAATCCTTGAGGAGATAATAGTTGAAAACTTCCCTAAAATGGGGAAGGAAATAATCACCCAAGTCCAAGAATCACAGAGAGTTCCAAATAGGATAAACCCAAGGCGAAA
>NW_017205395.1:0-5297 GCF_001704415.2 Capra hircus
TCGCTTTTCTCCCAAGCTGTAGCAGCAGTGTCACACTTCCCTTCGCGTGGAAAAGGCATCTGTGGCTTTCTCTCGAGGCTTTCCGGAGGGCTGTTCCATGTACCACAGTGGTGTGAGTCGATCATCGGATTGAAAGTCGAGGCAGTGCAGGGAAAACAGGTTGCCCTGGAATGGAGTGAGACATCTGGGGGACCCTGGCAATGGTGGCACGACCTGGAGTTCCTCTCGCCTTTCTTGTGGAGCACCTCCTCTTGAGATGCGACGGGAATGCCGGGAATTCTTTCCAGACCACGCAGGGAAAGGATCCCACCTCTCGAGCTAGGAGGCGAAACGCGGCTCCTCTGGATGTGGGCGGACTCTCGTGCTCTCTCGAGTGGAGACGGGTATGTCGGGGAACTTCTTGAGTTGCAGCAAGGGTGTGAAGGACCCTTTGGAAGTTCCTTAGGTTAGGTGTGATTAGCCTCAAGACGTCTCAGCGGAAATGGGCCTCATCTTGTCTGGAGGGAGAACCTCCTGGATTTTCTCAAGTTGCGGCTGGTTCTCGCGACTTACGACGGGGACCTCAGGGACCCACTCTCTTGGCCTCAGGAAAGGCCAGTTCCCAAGCGAGTTGCGCAGGGGCCTCTTGGGATTCCTCTCCCGTTTATGCTGGGGCCTAAGACCTTGTGTGGAGTCGGTGCCGGAACCTGAGGATTCCTCCCAGTGCTGACATGGATCTTGGGGTACTTCTGGACTCTCCCCAGGGGAGTCAGTCCTCCTCTCAAGTGGGAGCAGGCACTTGCGCTTTCCTCCCCAGCTGTAGCAGCAATGTCACGCTTCCCGTCGAATGGATCAAGGGATCTGTGTCTTTCCCTCAAGGTTTTTCCCTCGAGGCATTTACACGAGACTTTCCCACAGGGCTGTCACACGTGCCACGTGGTGTGAGTCGATCCTCGGCTTGAAAGTCGAGGCAGTGCAGGGAAAACAGGTTTCCCTGGAATGGACGGAGATATCTGGGGGCTCCGGGAATGGTGGCATGACCTGGAGTTCCTCTCGCCTTTCCTGTGGAGAGCGCCTCCTCATCAGATGCGCCGGGAACGATGGGAATTCTTTCCCGACCACGCAGGGAAAGGATCCCTCCTCTCGAGCTAGGGGCGGAAACGGGCTCCTCTGGATGTGGGCGGGACTCTCGTGCTTCCTCTCGAGTGCAGACGGGTATGTCGGGGAACTTCTTGAGTTGCAGCAAGGGTGTGAAGGACCCTGTGGAAGTTCCAGAGGTTAGGTGTGATTAGCCTCAAGACGTCTCAGCGGAAATGGGCCTCATCTTGTCTGGAGGGGAGAACCTCCTGGATTTTCTCGAGTTGCGGCAGGTGCTATCGACTTTGACGGGGAACTCAGGGACCCGATCTGGTGGTCTTAGGAAAGGCCAGTCACCATGCGAGTTGATCGGGGGCCTCTCGGGATTCCTCTCCCGTCCGATGCCGGGGCCTAAGACCTTGTGTGGAGTCGGTGCCAGGACCTGAGGATTCCTCTCCAGTGCTGACATGGATCTTGGGGTACTTCTGGAGTATCCCAAGGGGAGTCAGTCCTCGTCTCGAGTGGGGGCATGCACGTGCGCTTTCCCTCCCGAGCTGTAGCAGCCAGTGTCCAGCGCTTCCCTTCGCGTGGATCAAAGGGATCTGTGGCTTTCTCTCGAGGCTTTCCCGGAGGGCTGTTCCATGTACCACAGTGGTGTGAGTCGATCCTCGGCTTGAAAGTCGAGGCAGTGCAGGGAAAACAGGTTGCCCTGGAATGGAGTGAGACATCTGGGGGACCCTGGCAATGGTGGCACGACCCTGGAGTTCCTCTCGCCTTTCTTGTGGAGAGCACCTCCTCTTGAGATGCGACGGGAACGCCGGGAATTCTTTCCAGACCACGCAGGGAAAGGATCCCACCTCTCGAGCTAGGAGGCGGAAACGGGGCTCCTCTGGATGTGGGCGGGACTCTCGTGCTTCCTCTCGAGTGGAGACGGAAATGTTGGGGAACTTCTTGAGTTGCAGCAAGGGAGTGAAGGACCCTTTTGAAGTTCCGAGAGTTAGGTGTAATAAGCCGTGAGACGCCTCAGCGGAAATTGGCCTCATCTCGCCTGGAGGGGAGAACCTCCTGGATTTTCTCGAGTTGCAGCAGGTGCTCTCGACTTACGACGGGGAGCTCATGGACTCGCTCTGGTGGGCCTCAGGAAAGGCCAGTCCCCATGCGAGTTGCTCGGGGCCTCTCGGGATTCCTCTCCCGTCGATGCCGGGGCCTAAGACCTTGTGTGGATTCGGGGCCGGGAACTTAGGATTCCTCTCCAGTGCTGACATAGATCTTGGGGTTCTTCTGGAGTCTCCCCAGGGGAGTCAGTCCTCGTCTAGAGTGGGGGCATGCACCTGCGCTTTTCCTCCCGAGCTGTAGCAGCAGTGTCACGCTTTCCTTCGCGTGGATCAAGGGATCTGTGGCTTTCCCTCGAGGCTTTCCCACGAGGCTTACCCACAGGGCTGTCCCACGTGCCACCGTGGTGTGAGTCGATCCTTGGCTTGAAAGTCGAGGCAGTGCAGGGAAAACATGATTTCCTGGAATGGACTGAGACATCTTTGGGCTCTGGAATGGTGACACGACCCTGGAGTTCCTCTCACCTTTCCTGTGGAGAGCGCCTCCTCTTGAGATGCGACGGGAACGCCGGGGAATTCTTTCCCGACCACGCAGGGAAAGGATCCCACCTCTCGAGGTAGGAGGCAGAAACGGGGCTCCTCTGGATGTGGGTGGGACTCTCGTGCTTCCTCTCGAGTGGAAACGGATATGTCGGGAATTTCTTGAGTTGCAGCAAGGGTGTGAAGGACCCTTTGGGAAGTTCCAGAGGTTAGGTGTGATTAGCCTCGAGACGCCTCAGCGGAAATGGTCCTCATCTCGCCTGGAGGGGAGAACTTCCTGGATTTTCCCGAGTTGCGGCAGGTGCTATCGACTTACGACAGGAACCTCAGGGACCCGCTCAGGTTGGCCTCTGGAAAGGTCAGTCCCCATGCGAGTTGCTCGGGGGCCTCTCGGGATTCCTCTCCCGTCGATGCAGGGGCCTAAGACCTTGTGTGGAGTCGGTGCCGGAACCTGAGGATTCCTCTCCAGTGCTGACATGGATCTTGGGGAACTTCTTTAGTCTCCCCAGGGAAGTCAGTCCTCGTCTCTAGTGGGGGCATGCACGTGCGTTTCCTCCCAAGCTGTAGCAGCAGTGTCATGCTTCCCTTCGCGTGGATCAACGGATCTGTGGCTTTCCCTCGAGGCTTTCCCACGAGGCTTTCCCACGAGGCTTTCCCACAGGGCTGTCCCACGTGCCACCGTGGTGTGAGTGGATCCTCAGCTTGAAGTCGAGGCAGTGCAGGAAAAACAGGTTACCCTGTGATGGACTGAGACATCTGGGGGACTCTGGGAATGGTGGCACGAACCTGGAGTTCCTCTCGCCTTTCCTCTGGAGAGCGCCTCCTCCTGAGATGCGACGGCAACGCCGGGAATTCTTTCCCGACCCACGCAGGGAAAGGATCCCTCCTCTCGAGCAAGAGGCGGAAACGGGGCTCCTCTGGATGTGGGCGGGGACTCTCGTGCTTCCTCTCGATTGGAGACGGGAATGTCGGGAACTTCTTGAGTTGCAGCAAGGTTGTGAAGGACGCCTATTGAAGTTCCAGAGGTTAGGTGTGGTTAGCCTCGAAAACGCCTCAGACGGAAATGGGCCTCATCTCTCCTGGAGGGGAGAACCTCCTGGATTTTCTCGAGGTGCTGTAGGTGCTCTCGACTTATGACGGGACCTCAGGGGCCCGCTCTGGTGGCCTCAGGAAAGGCCAGTCCCCATGCGAGTTGCTCGGGGCCTCTCAGATTCCCTCCGGGCGATGCAAGGGCCTAAGACCTTGTGTGGAGTCGGTGCCCGGCAACCTGAGGATTCCTCTCCAGGGATGACATGGATCTTGCGGTACACCTGGGGTCTCCCCAAGGGAGTCAGTCCTCGTCTCGAGTGGGGGCATGCACGTGCGCTTTCCTCCCGAGCTGTAGCTGCAGTGTCACGCTTCCCTTCGCGTGGATCAAGGGATCTGTGGCTTTCCCTCGAGGCTTTCCCACGAGGCTTTCCCACAGGGCTGTCCCACATCCGTGGTGTGAGTCTATCCTCGGCTTGAAAGTGGAGGCAGTGCAGGGAAAACAGGTTTCCCTGGAATGGACTGAGACATCTGGGGACCCTGGCAATGGTGGCACGACCCTGGAGTTCCTCTCGCCTTTCCTGTGGAGAGTGCCTCCTCTTGAAATGCGACGGGAATGCCGGGAATTCTTTCCCGACCACGCAGGGAAAGGATCCCCTCCTCTCGAGGTAGGAGGCGGCTACGGGCTCCTCTGGTTGTGGGCGGGACTCTCGTGCTTCCTCTCGAGTGGAGACGGGTAGGTCGGGGGAACTTCTTGAGTTGCAGCAAGGGTGTGAAGGACCCTTTGGAAGTTCCAGAGGTTAGGTGTGTTTAGCCTCGACACGCCTCAGCGGAAATGGGCCTCATCTCGCCTGGAGGGGAGAACCTCCTGGATTTTCTCGAGTTGCGGCAGGTGCTCTCGACTTACGACGGGGCTCAGGGACCCGCTCTGGTGGCCTCAGGAAAGGCCAGTCCCCATGCGAGTTGCTCGTGACCTCTCGGGATTCCTCTCCAGTCAATGCCGGGGCCTAAGACCTTGTGTGGAGTCGGTCCTGAAACCTGAGGATTCCTCTCCAGTGCTGACATGGATCTTGGGGTACTTCTGGAGTCTCCCCAGGGGAGTCAGTCCTCGTCTCGAGTGGGCATGCACGTGGCTTTCCTCCCGAGCTGTAGGAGCAGTGTCATGCTTCCCTTCGCTTGGATCAGGGGATCTGTGGCTTTGCCTCGAGGCTTTCCCACGAGGCTTTTCACGAGGCTCTCCCACAGGGCTGTCCCACGTGCCACCGTGGTGTGAGTCCATCCTCGGCTTCAAAGTCGAGGAAGTGAAGGGAAAACAGGTTTCCCTGGAATGGACTGAGACATCTGGGGAACTCTGGGAATGGTGGCACGACCTGGAGTTCCCTCTGGCCTTTCCTGTGGAGAGCGCCTCCTCTTGAGATGCGACAGGAACGCCGGGGAATTCTTTCCGACCACGCAGGGAAAGGATCCCTCCTCTCGAGCTAGGAGGCGGAAACGGGGCCTCCTCTGAATGTGGGCGGGACTCTCGTGCAGGGAAAGGACCCCTCCTCTCGAGCTAGGAGGCGGAAACGGGGCTCCTCTGAATGTGGGCGGACTCCGTGTGCTTCCTCCTGAGAAGAGACGGTT
>NW_017205396.1:0-5297 GCF_001704415.2 Capra hircus
CTTTCCTCCGAGCTGTAGCAGCAGTGTCACATTTCCCTTCGCGTGGATCAAGGAATCTGTGGCTTTCCTCGAGGCTTTCCAAGAGCTTTCCCAGAGGCTTTCCCACAGGCTGTCCACGTACCAGCGTGGTGTGAGTCGATCCTCGGCTTGAAAGTCGAGGCAGTGCAGGGAAAACAGTTTTCATTGGAATTAACTGAGACATCTTTGGGACTCTGGGAATGGTGGCACGACCCTGGAGTTCCTCTCGCCTTTCCTGTGGAGAGCGCCTCCTCTTGAGATGCAACCGGAACCTGGAATACTTGACCGACCACGCAGGAAAAGGATCCTCCCTCGAGCTAGGAGGCAGAAACGGGGCTCCTCTGGATGTGGGCGGGACTGTCGTGCTTCCTCTCGAGTGGAGATGGGTATGTCGGGGAACTTCTTGAGTTGCAGCAAGGGTGTGAAGGACCCTTTGGAAGTTCCAGAGGTTAGTTTTGATTAGCTTCGAGACGCCTCATTGGAAATGGGCCTCATCTCGCCTGCAGGGACAACCTCCTGGATTTTCTCGGGTTGCGGCAGGTGCTCTCGACTTGCGACGGGGGGACCTCAGGGACCCGCTCTGGTGGCCTCAGGAACGGTCAGTCCCCATGCGAGTTGCTCGGGGGGCCTCTCGGGATTCGTCTCCCGTCGATGCCGGGCCTAAGACCTTGTGTGGAGTCGTTGCTGGAACCTGAGGATTCCCCTCCAGTGCTGACATGGATCTTGGGAACCTCTGGAGTCTCCCCAGGGGAGTCAGTCCTCGTCTCGTGTGGGGGCATGCACATGGGCTTTCCTCTCGAACTGTAGCAGCAGTGTCGCGCTTCCCTTCGCGTGGATCAAGGATCTGTGGCTTTCCCTCGAGGCTTTCCCACGAGGCTTTCCCACAAGGCTGTCCCAGGTGCCACTGTGGTGTGAATCGATCCTCGGCTTGAAATTCGAGGCAGTGCAGGGAAAACAGGTTTCCCAGGAATGGACTGAGACATCTGGGGAACTCTGGGAATGGTGGCACGACCCTGGATTTCCTCTCGCCTTTCCTGTGGAGAACGCCTCCTGTTCAGATGCGTGGGAACGCCAGGAATCCTTTCCCGACGACACAGGGAGAGAATCAATCCTCTCGAGCTATGAGGCGGAAACGGGGCTCCTCTGGATGTGGGCGGGACTCTCGTGTTTCCTCTCGAGTGAAGACGGGTATGTCGGGGAACTTCTTGAGTTGCAGCAAGGGTGTGAAGTACCCTTTGGAAGTTCCAGAGGTTAGGTGTGATTAGCCTCGAGACGCCTCAGCGGAAATGGGCCTCATCTCGCCTGAAGGGGAGAACCTCCTGGATTTTCTCGAGTTGCGGCAGGTGCTTTCCACGTAGGACGGGGACCACAGGGACAAGCTCTGGTGGCCTCAGGGAAGGCCAGTCCCCATGCGAGTTGCTCGGGGCCTCTTAGGATTCCTCTCCCGTTGATGCCGGGGCCTAAGTCCTTGTGTGGAGTCGTTGCCAGAATCTGAGGATTCCTCTCCAGTGCTGACATGGATTTAGGGGTACTTCTAGAGTCTCCCCATGGGAGTCAGTCCTCGTCAGATTGGGGGCATGCACTTGGGCTTTCCTTCCGAGCTGTAGGAGCAGTGTCACGCTTCCCTTCGCGTGGATCAAGGGATCTGTGGCTTTCCCTCGAGGCTTTCCCACGAGGCTTTCCCACGAGGCTTTCCCACAGGGCTGTCCACGTGCCACCGTGGTGTGAGTCGATCCTCGGCTTGAAAGCCGAGGCAGTGCAGGGAAAGAGGTTTCCCTGGAATGCACGGAGACATCTGGGGGACTCTGGGAATGGTGTCACGACCCTGGAATTCCTCTCGCCTTTCCTGTGGAGAGCGCCTCCTCTTGGGATGCGACGGGAACGCCGGGAAATTTTTCCCGATCACGCAGGGAAAGGATCCCTCCTCTCAAGCTAGGAGGCGGAAACGGTGCTCCTCTGGATGTGGGCGGGACTCTCGTGCTTCCTCTGGAGTGGAGACGGTATGTGGGGGAACTTCTTGAGTTGCAGCAAGGGTGTGAAGGACCCTTTGAAAGTTCCAGAGGTTAGGTGTGATTAGCCTCGAGACGCCTCAGCGGAAATGGGCCTCATCTCGCCTGGAGGGGAGAACCTCCTGGATTTTCTCGAGTTGCGGCAGGTGCTCTAGACTTACGACGGGGACTTCAGGGACCCGCTCTGGTGGCCTCAGTTAAGGTCTCTCCCCATGCGAGTTGCTCGGGGCCTCTCGGGATTCCTCTCCCGTCAATGTCGGGGCCTAAGACCTTGTGTGGAGTCGCTGCCGGAACCTGAGGATTCCTCTCCAGTGCTGACATGGATCTTGGGGTACTTCTGGAGTATCCCCTGAGGAGTGAGTCTTCGTCTCGTGTGGAGGCATGCACTTTCTGCTTTCCTCCCGAGCTGTAGCAGCAATATCATGCTTCCCGTCGGGAGGATCATGGGATCAGTGGCTTTCCCTCGGTGCTTTCCCACGAGGCTTTCCCATGAGGCTTTCCCTCAGGGCTGTCCCACGTGCCACCGTGGTGTGAGTCAATCCTCGGCTTGAAAGTCGAGGCAGTGCAGGGAAAACAGGGTTTCCTGGAATGGACTGAGACATCTGGGGACTCTGGGAATCGTGACACGACCGTGGAGTTCCTCTGGCCTTTCCTGTGCAGAGCGCCTCCACTTGAGATGCGACGGGAACGCCGGGAACTCTTTCCCGACCACGCAGGGAAAGGATCCCTCCTCTCTAGCTATGAGGCGGAAACGGGGCTCCTCTGGATGTGGGCGGGACTCTCGTGCTTCGTCTCGAGTGGAGACGGGTATGTCGGGAAACTTCTTGAGTTGCAGCAAGGGTGTGAAGGACCCTTTGGAAGTTCCAGATATTAGGTGTGATTATCCTCGAGACGCCTCAGCGGAAATGGGCCTCATCTCGCCTGGAGGGGAGAACCTCCTGGATTTTCTCGAGTTGTTGCAGGTGCTCTCAACTTAAGACGGGACCTCAGGGACCGCTCTGGTGGCCTCAGGAAAGGCCAGTCCCCAAGCGAGTTGCTCTGGAGCCTCTCGGGATTCCTCTCCCGTCGATGCCGGGGCCTAAGACCTTTTTGGAGTCGGGGCCAACCCTGAGGATGCCTCTCCATTGCTGACATGAATCTTTCCGTACTTCTGGAGTCTCGCCAGGGGAGTCATTCCTCATCTCGTGTGGGGGCATGCACCTGCCATTTCCTCACGAGCTGTAGCAGCAGTGTCACGCTTGCTGACGTGTGGATCAAGGGATCTGTCGCTTTCCATTGAGGCTTTCCACGAGGCTTTCCAACAGGGCTGTCCCACGTGCCACGGTGGTGTGAGTCGATCCTCGGCGTGACGTCGAGGCAGTGCAGGGAAAACAGGTTCTTCCTGAATGGACTTAGACATCTGGGGGACTCTTAGAATGCTGGCAAGGCCCTGGAGTTCCTCTCGTCTTTCCTGTTGAAAGCTCCTCCTCTTGATATGCGACGCGAAGGCCTGGAATTCTTTCCCGAAGACGAAGGGAAAGGATCCCTCTTCTCGAGCTACGAGGCGGAAACGGGGCTCCACTGGATGTGGCGGGACCCTCGTCCTTCCTCTCGAGTGGAGATGGGTATGTCGGAGAACTTCTTGACTTGCAGCAAGGGTGTGAAGGACCCTTTGGAAGTTCCAGAGGTTAGTTGTGATTAGCCTCGAGACGCCTCAGCGGAAATGGGCCTCATCTCGCCTGGGGGAGAACCTCCTGGATTTTCTCCAGTTGCGGCAGTGCTCTCGAGTTTCGACAGAGACCTCAGGACCCGCTCTGGTTGACCTCAGGAAAGGCCAGTCCCCATGCGAGGTGCTAGGGGGCCTCTCAGGATTCCTCTCCTGTCGAAGGTTCCTAAGACCTTGTGTGGATTCGTTTCCGGAACCATGAGGATTCCTCTCCAGTGCTGACATGGATCTTGGGGTACTTCTGGAGTCTCCCCAGGGGTGTCAGTCCTCGTCTCGAGTGGGGGCATGCACGTGCACTTTCCTCCCGAGCTGTAGCAGCAGTGTCACATTTCCCTTCGCGTGGATCAAGGATCTGTGTCTCGAGGCTTTCCCCAGAGCTTTCCCACGAGGCTTTCCACAGGGCTGTCCCACGTACCAGCGTGGTGTGAGTCGATCCTCGGCTTGAAAGTCGAGGCAGTGCAGGGAAAACAGTTTTCATTGGAATTAACTGAGACATCTTTGGACTCTGGGAATGGTGGCACGACCCTGGAGTTCCTCTCGCCTTTCCTGTGGAGAGCGCCTCCTCTTGAGATGCAACCGGAACGCGGGAATTACTTCCGACCACGCAGGAAAAGGATCCCTCCTCTCGAGCTAGGAGCAGAAACGGGGCTCCTCTGGATGTGGCGGGACTGTCGTGCTTCCTCTCGAGTGAGATGGGTATGTCGGGAACTTCTTGAGTTGCAGCAAGGGTGTGAAGGACCCTTTGGAAGTTCCAGAGGTTAGTTTTGATTAGCTCGAGACGCCTCATTGGAAATGGGCCTCATCTCGCCTGCAGGGACAACCTCCTGGATTTTCTCGGTTGCGGCAGGTGCTCTCGACTTGCGACGGGGACCTCAGGGACCCGCTCTGGTGGTGGCTCAGGAAGGTCAGTCCCCATGCGAGTTGCTCGGGGTCTCGGGATTCCTCTCCCGTCGATGCCGGGCCTAAGACCTTTGTGGAGTCGTGCTGGAACCTGAGGATTCCCCTCCAGTGCTGACATGGATCTTGGGGAACCTCTGGAGTCTCCCCAGGGGAGTCAGTCCTCGTCTCGAGTGGGGGCATGCACATGGGCTTTCCTCTCGAACTGTAGCAGCAGTGTTCGCGCTTCCCTTCGCGTGGATCAAGGGATCTGTGGCTTTCCCTCAGGCTTTCCCACGAGGCTTTCCACAGGCTGCCCACGTGCCACGTGGTGTGAGTCGATCCTCGGCTTGAAATTCGAGGCAGTGCAGGGAAAACAGGTTTCCCAGGAATGGACTGAGACATCTGGGGAACTCTGGGAATGGTGGCACGACCCTGGATTTCCTCTCGCCTTTCCTGTGGAGAGCCTCCTGTTGAGATGCGTGGGAACGCCAGGAATCCTTTCCCGACGACACAGGGAGGAATCAATCCTCTCGAGCTATGAGGCGGAAACGGGGCTCCTCTGGATGTGGGGGACTCTCGTGTTTCCTCTCGAGTGAAGACGGGTATGTCGGGAACTTCTTGAGTTGCAGCAAGGGTGTGAGTACCCTTTGGAAGTTCCAGAGGTTAGGTGTGATTAGCCTCGAGAC